>NC_143048.1:36682500-36685000 GCF_057628025.1 Oncorhynchus mykiss
AGAGCCGTTACACACCTACAGAGATGAACTGCCTCTTATAGACTAATCGATGGAATGGAGCCTTCACATCTGATACCGTCAAGGGGCTGGGGACCTGACACACACACACACACATACACACACACACACACACACACGCACGCACACACGCGCACACACACACACACACACACACACACACACACACACACACACCTAAAAGAGTCGTCAAAGTATTATGTTGTATGTTTAGAGAGGACTAAGTGAACAAAATAATAAACAAACCGATTATCACAGAGAGTAAGAAATGAATTCAATTAGCAAAAACACAATTGCTCTGACACAATACGACTCCTGCATTCACAAGATCACTCTCTCCTAAAACAATAAAACAGGGACACTGTCCTGCTCTTCTTTTCTTCTCTCTGTTGTTTGTGCTCCTCCTCAGTGTTGTATTCTCTACCCCTGGTGCAGGCTGGGTAAGATATGCTAATTAGGGTTTATAGGGATCCGAGGAGGGACCCACCATTAATTAAAACCAGCGGTGCGCTGCACAGGATTCTGGGATGTCAAGCAACACCCATATAAAAAACATTAACACAATGCTTCATTTACGTGTTGATATCAAACACAACAATGGTGTGTGTGTGTGTGTGTGTGGCCTGTTCTTCCTCTCAGAAAATAATACATAGTAATGAGCTCATAGCCTGGGCCTGGGGAAGACAGAACAATCATGTCTACAACATACCAACACTCCTCAACTGTAGCAACATGAATCATTAAATAAACTCATTACCCACCTGAGACTAACAGGAGGAATGTTTACAAAAAGAATGAACGAAACACACACACACACACACACACACACACACACACACACACACACACACACACACACACACACACACACACACACACACACTCAGAGAGTACAATACACAAGCGTAATCAGCTTTACAAGGACTGGGATTATATTGGAGTAAACAACACAGGAACACACACTGAATACTTTATATGGATCCATAGAGAACCACTGTTAGTATGGACCCATGTGACAAACACATCAATATCCACAGATAACCACTGTTAGTATGGACCCATGTGACAAACACATCAATATCCACAGATAACCACTGTTAGTATGGACCCATGTGACAAACACATCAATATCCACAGATAACCACTGTTAGTATGGACCCATGTGACAAACACTTCAATATCCACAGATAACCACTGTTAGTATGGACCCATGTGACAAACACTTCAATATCCACAGATAACCACTGTTAGTATGGACCCATGTGACAAACACATCAATATCCACAGATAACCACTGTTAGTATGGACCCATGTGACAAACACTTCAATATCCACAGATAACCACTGTTAGTATGGACCCATGTGACAAACACTTCAATATCCACCGATAACCACTGTTAGTATGGACCCATGTGACAAACACTTCAATATCCACAGATAACCACTGTTAGTATGGACCCATGTGACAAACACTTCAATATCCACAGATAACCACTGTTAGTATGGACCCATGTGACAAACACTTCAATATCCACCGATAACCACTGTTAGTATGGACCCATGTGACAAACACTTCAATATCCACAGATAACCACTGTTAGTATGGACCCATGTGACAAACACTTCTATATCCACAGATAACCACTGTTAGTATGGACCCATGTGACAAACACTTCAATATCCACAGATAACCACTGTTAGTATGGACCCATGTGACAAACACTTCAATATCCACAGATAACCACTGTTAGTATGGACCCATGTGACAAACACTTCAATATCCACAGATAACCACTGTTAGTATGGACCCATGTGACAAACACTTCCATATTTTGCACCTCAATGCTCTGGTGAATCGACACCCAGTTAAGTATGACGCATTGATTTAAAGAAAGACACACTGGGCAGAGGGGACACGGATAACCTCATTAATGGCTCCTAGGGTAGCATTAACATAAAATAAGCTTGTTTACAAAGAAAAAACAAAGTCCAGTCTCCTCTTCTCCTCTGTCTCCTGAACACAAACCTTATTATAGCCAATCAGAATACACTTCACTCACCTCAATGACCAATCAACAGACAACAACAGCAGCTGTGAGGTCATTAACATATACCCCCAATCATACCCCTATTACTGGGGCTAGGAGGACACAGGTACATCAACAGTACACACACACATGAGGAGGAGGGAGAGAGAGAGAGGGGAATGAGGAGTGAGAGAGAGAGAGAGGGGTATGAGGAGGGAGGGAGGGAGAGAGAGAGAGTGGAATGAGGAGAGAGAGAGAGTAGAATGAGGAGAGAGAGAGAGAGGGGGAGAAGGGAATGAGGAGGAGAGAGAGGGAGAGAGAGAGAGAGAGAGAGAGAGAGAGAGTGAGAGGGGGGGAATGGGGAGGGGAGGAGGGAGAGAGAGGGGAGTGAGGAGGGAGGGAGAGAGAGAGGAGAATGAGGAGGGAGGGAGAGGGGAATGAGGAGGAAGGGAGAG
>NC_143048.1:36937500-36965000 GCF_057628025.1 Oncorhynchus mykiss
AAAAGCGTCCCTGGACATTGATCCAGACCGGCTCACCAGAACCGGCCCCCATATACTCCACCACGACCTTCCTGCTAGAACACAGCCACCTAGCTGCATCATAACAATTGATCACTATTGCAGTACTTCTTTAAAAAGGCTGCAGAACACACACACAGACACTGCACAATGTTATAAAACTTCTACAGAACACACACACAGACACTGCACAATGTTATAAAACTTCTACAGAACACACACTGAATTTGTCATGATTGGACAACCTCACATCATATGAATGAAAAAGAGATCCTAAAATATCCACAATACTCACTGAGACATAGAACTGTCTAACTGCTGCTCAGGGTCAGCTGGCTAGTTTTATGTCATGGGAGTACACCAAAGAGACATTAGAAATGTAGGAGTAAAATAATGGTAGGTAAGCAAGTTATAGGAAATATGTTGCAACTACCTTATTGGAGAAACAATTTCCTCAACAGCTCGCTTTTCTCTGCAACTCTATCGATCACCACCATGAGGATGTCCTTCTCAGTAACCATTAGGATGTCCTTCTCAGTAACCATGAGGATGTCCTTCTCAGTAACCATGAGGATGTCCTTCTCAGTAACCATTAGGATGTCCTTCTCAGTAACCATTAGGATGTACTTCTCAGTAACCATTAGGATGTCCTTCTCAGTAACCATGAGGATGTCCTTCTCAGTAACCATGAGGATGTCCTTCTCAGTAACCATTAGGATGTCCTTCTCAGTAACCATTAGGATGTACTTCTCAGTAACCATTAGGATGTCCTTCTCAGTAACCATGTCAGTATCCAGGGTCATTAGGTTGTCCTTCTCAGTAACCATGTCAGTATCCAGGGTCATTAGGATGTCCTTCTCAGTAACCATGAGGATGTCCTTCTCAGTAACCATGAGGATGTCCTTCTCAGTAACCATGAGGATGTCCTTCTCAGTAACCATGAGGATGTCCTTCTCAGTAACCATGAGGATGTCCTTCTCAGTAACCATGAGGATGTCCTTCTCAGTAACCATTAGGATGTCCTCCTCAGTAACCATTAGGATGTCCTCCTCAGTAACCATGAGGATGTCCTTCTCAGTAACCATTAGGATGTCCTTCTCAGTAACCATGAGGATGTCCTTCTCAGTAACCATTAGGATGTCCTCCTCAGTAACCATTAGGATGTCCTTCTCAGTAACCATGAGGATGTCATTCTCAGTAACCATTAGGATGTCCTTCTCAGTAACCATGAGGATGTCCTTCTCAGTAACCATGAGGATGTCCTTCTCAGTAACCATTAGGATGTCCTTCTCAGTAACCATTAGGATGTACTTCTCAGTAACCATTAGGATGTCCTTCTCAGTAACCATGTCAGTATCCAGGGTCATTAGGTTGTCCTTCTCAGTAACCATGTCAGTATCCAGGGTCATTAGGATGTCCTTCTCAGTAACCATGAGGATGTCCTTCTCAGTAACCATGAGGATGTCCTTCTCAGTAACCATGAGGATGTCCTTCTCAGTAACCATGAGGATGTCCTTCTCAGTAACCATGAGGATGTCCTTCTCAGTAACCATGAGGATGTCCTTCTCAGTAACCATGAGGATGTCCTTCTCAGTAACCATTAGGATGTCCTTCTCAGTAACCATTAGGATGTCCTCCTCAGTAACCATTAGGATGACCTTCTCAGTAACCATTAGGATGTCCTTCTCAGTGACCATGAGGATGTCCTTCTCAGTAACCATGTCAGTATCCAGGGTCATTAGGTTGTCCTTCTCAGTAACCATGTCAGTATCCAGGGTCATTAGGATGTCCTTCTCAGTAACCATGAGGATGTCCTTCTCAGTAACCATGTCAGTATCCAGGGTCATTAGGATGTACTTCTCAGTAACCATGAGGATGTCCTTCTCAGTAACCATGAGGATGTCCTTCTCAGTAACCATGAGGATGTCCTTCTCAGTAACCATGAGGATGTCCTTCTCAGTAACCATTAGGATGTCCTTCTCAGTAACCATTAGGATGTCCTTCTCAGTAACCATTAGGATGTACTTCTCAGTAACCATGAGGATGTCCTTCTCAGTAACCATGAGGATGTCCTCCTCAGTAACCATTAGTATGTCCTTCTCAGTAACCATGTCAGTATCCAGGGCCATTAGGATGTACTTCTCAGTAACCATTAGGATGTCCTTCTCAGTAACCATTAGTATGTCCTTCTCAGTAACCATGTCAGTATCCAGGGCCATTAGGATGTCATTCTCAGTAACCATTAGGATGTCCTTCTTAGTAACCATTAGGATGTCCTTCTCAGTAACCATGAGGATGTCCTTCTCAGTAACCATGAGGATGTCCTTCTCAGTAACCATTAGCATGTCCTTCTCAGTAACCATGAGGATGTCCTTCTCAGTAACCATGAGGATGTCCTTCTCAGTAACCATTAGGATGTCCTTCTCAGTAACCATTAGTATGTCCTTCTCAGTAACCATGTCAGTATCCAGGGCCATTGGGATGTACTTCTCAGTAACCATTAGGATGTCCTTCTCAGTAACCATTAGTATGTCCTTCTCAGTAACCATGTCAGTATCCAGGGCCATTAGGATGTCCTTCTCAGTAACCATTAGGATGTCCTTCTTAGTAACAATATCAGTATCCAGGGCCATTAGGATGTCCTTCTCAGTAACCATTAGGATGTCCTTCTTAGTAACCATTAGGATGTCCTTCTCAGTAACCATGAGGATGTCCTTCTCAGTAACCATTAGGATGTCCTTCTCAGTAACCATGAGGATGTCCTTCTCAGTAACCATTAGGATGTCCTTCTCAGTAACCATGAGGATGTCCTTCTCAGTAACCATGTCAGTATCCAGGGCCATTAGGATGTCCTTCTCAGTAACCATTAGGATGTCCTCCTCAGTAAACATTAGGATGTCCTCCTCAGTAACCATTAGGATGTCCTCCTCAGTAACCATTAGGATGTCCTTCTCAGTAACCATTAGGATGTCCTCCTCAGTAACCATTAGGTTGTCCTTCTCAGTAACCATTAGGATGTCCTCCTCAGTAACCATTAGGATGTCCTTCTCAGTAACCATGAGGATGTCCTTCTCAGTAACCATGTCAGTATCCAGGGTCATTAGGTTGTCCTTCTCAGTAACCATGTCAGTATCCATGGTCATTAGGTTGTCCTTCTCAGTAACCATGTCAGTATCCAGGGTCATTAGGATGTCCTTTTCAGTAACCATTAGGATGTCCTTCTCAGTAACCATTAGGATGTCCTTCTCAGTAACCATTAGTATGTCCTTCTCAGTAACCATGTCAGTATCCAGGGCCATTAGGATGTCATTCTCAGTAACCATTAGGATGTCCTTCTTAGTAACCATTAGGATGTCCTTCTCAGTAACCATGAGGATGTCCTTCTCAGTAACCATGAGGATGTCCTTCTCAGTAACCATTAGCATGTCCTTCTCAGTAACCATGAGGATGTCCTTCTCAGTAACCATGAGGATGTCCTTCTCAGTAACCATTAGGATGTCCTTCTCAGTAACCATTAGTATGTCCTTCTCAGTAACCATGTCAGTATCCAGGGCCATTGGGATGTACTTCTCAGTAACCATTAGGATGTCCTTCTCAGTAACCATTAGTATGTCCTTCTCAGTAACCATGTCAGTATCCAGGGCCATTAGGATGTCCTTCTCAGTAACCATTAGGATGTCCTTTGCAGTAACTATGAGGATGTCCTTCTCAGTAACCATTAGAATGTTCCTTCTGAGTAACAATATCAGTATCCAGGGCCATTAGGATGTCCTTCTCAGTAACCATTAGGATGTCCTTCTTAGTAACCATTAGGATGTCCTTCTTAGTAACCATGAGGATGTCCTTCTCAGTAACCATTAGGATGTCCTTCTCAGTAACCATGAGGATGTCCTTCTCAGTAACCATTAGGATGTCCTTCTCAGTAACCATGAGGATGTCCTTCTCAGTAACCATGTCAGTATCCAGGGCCATTAGGATGTCCTTCTCAGTAACCATTAGGATGTCCTCCTCAGTAAACATTAGGATGTCCTCCTCAGTAACCATTAGGATGTCCTCCTCAGTAACCATTAGGATGTCCTTCTCAGTAACCATTAGGATGTCCTCCTCAGTAACCATTAGGTTGTCCTTCTCAGTAACCATTAGGATGTCCTCCTCAGTAACCATTAGGATGTCCTTCTCAGTAACCATGAGGATGTCCTTCTCAGTAACCATGTCAGTATCCAGGGTCATTAGGTTGTCCTTCTCAGTAACCATGTCAGTATCCATGGTCATTAGGTTGTCCTTCTCAGTAACCATGTCAGTATCCAGGGTCATTAGGATGTCCTTCTCAGTAACCATTAGGATGTCCTTCTCAGTAACCATTAGGATGTCCTTCTCAGTAACCATTAGTATGTCCTTCTCAGTAACCATGTCAGTATCCAGGGCCATTAGGATGTACTTCTCAGTAACCATTAGGATGTCCTTCTCAGTAACCATGAGGATGTCCTTCTCAGTAACCATGAGGATGTCCTTCTCAGTAACCATGAGGATGTCCTTCTCAGTAACCATGAGGATGTCCTTCTCAGTAACCATGAGGATGTCTTTCTCAGTAACCATTAGGATGTCCTTCTCAGTAACCATTAGGATGTCCTTCTTAGTAACCATTAGGATGTCCTTCTCAGTAACCATTAGGATGTCCTTCTCAGTAACCATTAGGATGTCCTTCTCAGTAACCATTAGGATGTCCTTCTCAGTAACCATTAGGATGTCCTTCTCAGTAACCATTAGGATGTCCTTCTCAGTAACCATTAGGATGTCCTTCTCAGTAACCATTAGGATGTCCTTCTCAGTAACCATTAGGATGTCCTTCTCAGTAACCATTAGGATGTCCTCCTCAGTAACCATTAGGATGTCCTTCTCAGTAACCATTAGGATGTCCTTCTTAGTAACCATTAGGATGTCCTCCTCAGTAACCATTAGGATGTCCTCCTCAGTAACCATTATGATGTCCTTCTCAGTAACCATTAGGATGTCCTTCTCAGTAACCATTAGGATGTCCTTCTTAGTAACCATTAGGATGTCCTTCTTAGTAACCATTAGGATGTCCTCCTCAGTAACCATTAGGATGTCCTCCTCATTAACCATGAGGATGTACTTCTCAGTAACCATGTCAGTATCCAGGGCCATTAGGATGTCCTTCTCAGTAACCATGAGGATGTCCTTCTCAGTAACCATTAGGATGTCCTCCTCAGTAACCATGAGGATGTCCTTCTCAGTAACCATTAGGATGTCCTCCTCCGTAACCATGAGGATGTCCTTCTCAGTAACCATGAGGATGTCCTTCTCAGTAACCATTAGGATGTACTTCTCAGTAACCATTAGGATGTCCTCCTCAGTAACCATTAGGATGTCCTCCTCAGTAACCATTAGGATGTCCTTCTCAGTAACCATGAGGATGTCCTTCTCAGTAACCATTAGGATGTCCTTCTCAGTAACCATGAGGATGTCCTTCTCAGTAACCATGAGGATGTCCTTCTCAGTAACCATTAGGATGTCCTTCTCAGTAACCATTAGGATGTACTTCTCAGTAACCATTAGGATGTCCTTCTCAGTAACCATGTCAGTATCCAGGGTCATTAGGTTGTCCTTCTCAGTAACCATATCAGTATCCAGGGTCATTAGGATGTCCTTCTCAGTAACCATGAGGATGTCCTTCTCAGTAACCATGAGGATGTCCTTCTCAGTAACCATGAGGATGTCCTTCTCAGTAACCATTAGGATGTCCTTCTCAGTAACCATTAGTATGTCCTTCTCAGTAACCATGTCAGTATCCAGGGCCATTGGGATGTACTTCTCAGTAACCATTAGGATGTCCTTCTCAGTAACCATTAGTATGTCCTTCTCAGTAACCATGTCAGTATCCAGGGCCATTAGGATGTCCTTCTCAGTAACCATTAGGATGTCCTTCTTAGTAACAATATCAGTATCCAGGGCCATTAGGATGTCCTTCTCAGTAACCATTAGGATGTCCTTCTTAGTAACCATTAGGATGTCCTTCTCAGTAACCATGAGGATGTCCTTCTCAGTAACCATTAGGATGTCCTTCTCAGTAACCATGAGGATGTCCTTCTCAGTAACCATTAGGATGTCCTTCTCAGTAACCATGAGGATGTCCTTCTCAGTAACCATGTCAGTATCCAGGGCCATTAGGATGTCCTTCTCAGTAACCATTAGGATGTCCTCCTCAGTAAACATTAGGATGTCCTCCTCAGTAACCATTAGGATGTCCTCCTCAGTAACCATTAGGATGTCCTTCTCAGTAACCATTAGGATGTCCTCCTCAGTAACCATTAGGTTGTCCTTCTCAGTAACCATTAGGATGTCCTCCTCAGTAACCATTAGGATGTCCTTCTCAGTAACCATGAGGATGTCCTTCTCAGTAACCATGTCAGTATCCAGGGTCATTAGGTTGTCCTTCTCAGTAACCATGTCAGTATCCATGGTCATTAGGTTGTCCTTCTCAGTAACCATGTCAGTATCCAGGGTCATTAGGATGTCCTTCTCAGTAACCATTAGGATGTCCTTCTCAGTAACCATTAGGATGTCCTTCTCAGTAACCATTAGTATGTCCTTCTCAGTAACCATGTCAGTATCCAGGGCCATTAGGATGTCATTCTCAGTAACCATTAGGATGTCCTTCTTAGTAACCATTAGGATGTCCTTCTCAGTAACCATGAGGATGTCCTTCTCAGTAACCATGAGGATGTCCTTCTCAGTAACCATTAGCATGTCCTTCTCAGTAACCATGAGGATGTCCTTCTCAGTAACCATGAGGATGTCCTTCTCAGTAACCATTAGGATGTCCTTCTCAGTAACCATTAGTATGTCCTTCTCAGTAACCATGTCAGTATCCAGGGCCATTGGGATGTACTTCTCAGTAACCATTAGGATGTCCTTCTCAGTAACCATTAGTATGTCCTTCTCAGTAACCATGTCAGTATCCAGGGCCATTAGGATGTCCTTCTCAGTAACCATTAGGATGTCCTTTGCAGTAACTATGAGGATGTCCTTCTCAGTAACCATTAGAATGTTCCTTCTGAGTAACAATATCAGTATCCAGGGCCATTAGGATGTCCTTCTCAGTAACCATTAGGATGTCCTTCTTAGTAACCATTAGGATGTCCTTCTTAGTAACCATGAGGATGTCCTTCTCAGTAACCATTAGGATGTCCTTCTCAGTAACCATGAGGATGTCCTTCTCAGTAACCATTAGGATGTCCTTCTCAGTAACCATGAGGATGTCCTTCTCAGTAACCATGTCAGTATCCAGGGCCATTAGGATGTCCTTCTCAGTAACCATTAGGATGTCCTCCTCAGTAAACATTAGGATGTCCTCCTCAGTAACCATTAGGATGTCCTCCTCAGTAACCATTAGGATGTCCTTCTCAGTAACCATTAGGATGTCCTCCTCAGTAACCATTAGGTTGTCCTTCTCAGTAACCATTAGGATGTCCTCCTCAGTAACCATTAGGATGTCCTTCTCAGTAACCATGAGGATGTCCTTCTCAGTAACCATGTCAGTATCCAGGGTCATTAGGTTGTCCTTCTCAGTAACCATGTCAGTATCCATGGTCATTAGGTTGTCCTTCTCAGTAACCATGTCAGTATCCAGGGTCATTAGGATGTCCTTCTCAGTAACCATTAGGATGTCCTTCTCAGTAACCATTAGGATGTCCTTCTCAGTAACCATTAGTATGTCCTTCTCAGTAACCATGTCAGTATCCAGGGCCATTAGGATGTACTTCTCAGTAACCATTAGGATGTCCTTCTCAGTAACCATGAGGATGTCCTTCTCAGTAACCATGAGGATGTCCTTCTCAGTAACCATGAGGATGTCCTTCTCAGTAACCATGAGGATGTCCTTCTCAGTAACCATGAGGATGTCTTTCTCAGTAACCATTAGGATGTCCTTCTCAGTAACCATTAGGATGTCCTTCTTAGTAACCATTAGGATGTCCTTCTCAGTAACCATTAGGATGTCCTTCTCAGTAACCATTAGGATGTCCTTCTCAGTAACCATTAGGATGTCCTTCTCAGTAACCATTAGGATGTCCTTCTCAGTAACCATTAGGATGTCCTTCTCAGTAACCATTAGGATGTCCTTCTCAGTAACCATTAGGATGTCCTTCTCAGTAACCATTAGGATGTCCTTCTCAGTAACCATTAGGATGTCCTCCTCAGTAACCATTAGGATGTCCTTCTCAGTAACCATTAGGATGTCCTTCTTAGTAACCATTAGGATGTCCTCCTCAGTAACCATTAGGATGTCCTCCTCAGTAACCATTAGGATGTCCTTCTCAGTAACCATTAGGATGTCCTTCTCAGTAACCATTAGGATGTCCTTCTTAGTAACCATTAGGATGTCCTTCTTAGTAACCATTAGGATGTCCTCCTCAGTAACCATTAGGATGTCCTCCTCATTAACCATGAGGATGTACTTCTCAGTAACCATGTCAGTATCCAGGGCCATTAGGATGTCCTTCTCAGTAACCATGAGGATGTCCTTCTCAGTAACCATTAGGATGTCCTCCTCAGTAACCATGAGGATGTCCTTCTCAGTAACCATTAGGATGTCCTCCTCAGTAACCATGAGGATGTCCTTCTCAGTAACCATGAGGATGTCCTTCTCAGTAACCATTAGGATGTACTTCTCAGTAACCATTAGGATGTCCTCCTCAGTAACCATTAGGATGTCCTCCTCAGTTACCATTAGGATGTCCTTCTCAGTAACCATGAGGATGTCCTTCTCAGTAACCATTAGGATGTCCTTCTCAGTAACCATGAGGATGTCCTTCTCAGTAACCATGAGGATGTCCTTCTCAGTAACCATTAGGATGTCCTTCTCAGTAACCATTAGGATGTACTTCTCAGTAACCATTAGGATGTCCTTCTCAGTAACCATGTCAGTATCCAGGGTCATTAGGTTGTCCTTCTCAGTAACCATATCAGTATCCAGGGTCATTAGGATGTCCTTCTCAGTAACCATGAGGATGTCCTTCTCAGTAACCATGAGGATGTCCTTCTCAGTAACCATGAGGATGTCCTTCTCAGTAACCATGAGGATGTCCTTCTCAGTAACCATGAGGATGTCCTTCTCAGTAACCATGAGGATGTCCTTCTCAGTAACCATGAGGATGTCCTTCTCAGTAACCATGAGGATGTCCTTCTCAGTAACCATTAGGGTGTCCTTCTCAGTAACCATTAGGATGTCCTCCTCAGTAACCATTAGGATGACCTTCTCAGTAACCATTAGGATGTCCTTCTCAGTGACCATGAGGATGTCCTTCTCAGTAACCATGTCAGTATCCAGGGTCATTAGGTTGTCCTTCTCAGTAACCATGTCAGTATCCAGGGTCATTAGGATGTCCTTCTCAGTAACCATGAGGATGTCCTTCTCAGTAACCATGTCAGTATCCAGGGTCATTAGGATGTCCTTCTCAGTAACCATTAGGATGTCCTTCTCAGTAACCATTAGGATGTCCTTCTCAGTAACCATTAGGATGTCCTTCTCAGTAACCATTAGGATGTCCTTCTCAGTAACCATGAGGATGTCCTTCTCAGTAACCATGAGGATATCCTCCTCAGTAACCATTAGTATGTCCTTCTCAGTAACCATGTCAGTATCCAGGGCCATTAGGATGTAGTTCTCAGTAACCATTAGGATGTCCTTCTCAGTAACCATTAGTATGTCCTTCTCAGTAACCATGTCAGTATCCAGGGCCATTAGGATGTCATTCTCAGTAACCATTAGGATGTCCTTCTTAGTAACCATTAGGATGTCCTTCTCAGTAACCATGAGGATGTACTTCTCAGTAACCATGAGGATGTCCTTCTCAGTAACCATTAGCATGTCCTTCTCAGTAACCATGAGGATGTCCTTCTCAGTAACCATGAGGATGTCCTTCTCAGTAACCATTAGGATGTCCTTCTCAGTAACCATTAGTATGTCCTTCTCAGTAACCATGTCAGTATCCAGGGCCATTGGGATGTACTTCTCAGTAACCATTAGGATGTCCTTCTCTGTAACCATTAGTATGTCCTTCTCAGTAACCATGTCAGTATCCAGGGCCATTAGGATGTCCTTCACAGTAACCATTAGGATGTCCTTTGCAGTAACTATGAGGATGTCCTTCTCAGTAACCATTAGAATGTTCCTTCTGAGTAACAATATCAGTATCCAGGGCCATTAGGATGTCCTTCTCAGTAACCATTAGGATGTCCTTCTTAGTAACCATTAGGATGTCCTTCTCAGTAACCATGAGGATGTCCTTCTCAGTAACCATTAGGATGTCCTTCTCAGTAACCATGAGGATGTCCTTCTCAGTAACCATTAGGATGTCCTTCTCAGTAACCATGAGGATGTCCTTCTCAGTAACCATGTCAGTATCCAGGGCCATTAGGATGTCCTTCTCAGTAACCATTAGGATGTCCTCCTCAGTAACCATTAGGTTGTCCTCCTCAGTAACCATTAGTATGTCCTTCTCAGTAACCATGTCAGTATCCAGGGCCATTAGGATGTAGTTCTCAGTAACCATTAGGATGTCCTTCTCAGTAACCATTAGTATGTCCTTCTCAGTAACCATGTCAGTATCCAGGGCCATTAGGATGTCATTCTCAGTAACCATTAGGATGTCCTTCTTAGTAACCATTAGGATGTCCTTCTCAGTAACCATGAGGATGTACTTCTCAGTAACCATGAGGATGTCCTTCTCAGTAACCATTAGCATGTCCTTCTCAGTAACCATGAGGATGTCCTTCTCAGTAACCATGAGGATGTCCTTCTCAGTAACCATTAGGATGTCCTTCTCAGTAACCATTAGTATGTCCTTCTCAGTAACCATGTCAGTATCCAGGGCCATTGGGATGTACTTCTCAGTAACCATTAGGATGTCCTTCTCTGTAACCATTAGTATGTCCTTCTCAGTAACCATGTCAGTATCCAGGGCCATTAGGATGTCCTTCACAGTAACCATTAGGATGTCCTTTGCAGTAACTATGAGGATGTCCTTCTCAGTAACCATTAGAATGTTCCTTCTGAGTAACAATATCAGTATCCAGGGCCATTAGGATGTCCTTCTCAGTAACCATTAGGATGTCCTTCTTAGTAACCATTAGGATGTCCTTCTCAGTAACCATGAGGATGTCCTTCTCAGTAACCATTAGGATGTCCTTCTCAGTAACCATGAGGATGTCCTTCTCAGTAACCATTAGGATGTCCTTCTCAGTAACCATGAGGATGTCCTTCTCAGTAACCATGTCAGTATCCAGGGCCATTAGGATGTCCTTCTCAGTAACCATTAGGATGTCCTCCTCAGTAACCATTAGGTTGTCCTCCTCAGTAACCATTAGGATGTCCTCCTCAGTAAACATTAGGATGTCCTCCTCAGTAACCATTAGGATGTCCTCCTCAGTAACCATTAGGATGTCCTTCTCAGTAACCATTAGGATGTCCTCCTCAGTAACCATTAGGTTGTCCTTCTCAGTAACCATTAGGATGTCCTCCTCAGTAACCATTAGGATGTCCTTCTCAGTAACCATGAGGATGTCCTTCTCAGTAACCATGTCAGTATCCAGGGTCATTAGGTTGTCCTTCTCAGTAACCATGTCAGTATCCATGGTCATTAGGTTGTCCTTCTCAGTAACCATGTCAGTATCCAGGGTCATTAGGATGTCCTTCTCAGTAACCATTAGGATGTCCTTCTCAGTAACCATTAGGATGTCCTTCTCAGTAACCATTAGTATGTCCTTCTCAGTAACCATGTCAGTATCCAGGGCCATTAGGATGTACTTCTCAGTAACCATTAGGATGTCCTTCTCAGTAACCATGAGGATGTCCTTCTCAGTAACCATGAGGATGTCCTTCTCAGTAACCATGAGGATGTCCTTCTCAGTAACCATGAGGATGTCCTTCTCAGTAACCATGAGGATGTCTTTCTCAGTAACCATTAGGATGTCCTTCTCAGTAACCATTAGGATGTCCTTCTTAGTAACCATTAGGATGTCCTTCTCAGTAACCATTAGGATGTCCTTCTCAGTAACCATTAGGATGTCCTTCTCAGTAACCATTAGGATGTCCTTCTCAGTAACCATTAGGATGTCCTTCTCAGTAACCATTAGGATGTCCTTCTCTGTAACCATTAGGATGTCCTTCTCAGTAACCATTAGGATGTCCTTCTCAGTAACCATTAGGATGTCCTTCTCAGTAACCATGAGGATGTCCTCCTCAGTAACCATTAGGATGTCCTTCTCAGTAACAATTAGGATGTCCTTCTTAGTAACCATTAGGATGTCCTCCTCAGTAACCATTAGGATGTCCTCCTCAGTAACCATTAGGATGTCCTTCTCAGTAACCATTAGGATGTCCTTCTCAGTAACCATTAGGATGTCCTTCTTAGTAACCATTAGGATGTCCTCCTCAGTAACCATTAGGATGTCCTCCTCAGTAACCATGAGGAAGTCCTTCTCAGTAACCATGAGGATGTACTTCTCAGTAACCATGTCAGTATCCAGGGCCATTAGGATGTCCTTCTCAGTAACCATGAGGATGTCCTTCTCAGTAACCATTAGGATGTCCTCCTCAGTAACCATGAGGATGTCCTTCTCAGTAACCATTAGGATGTCCTCCTCAGTAACCATGAGGATGTCCTTCTCAGTAACCATGAGGATGTCCTTCTCAGTAACCATTAGGATGTCCTTCTTAGTAACCATTAGGATGTCCTCCTCAGTAACCATTAGGATGTCCTCCTCAGTAACCATGAGGATGTCCTTCTCAGTAACCATGAGGATGTACTTCTCAGTAACCATTAGGATGTCCTCCTCAGTAACCATTAGGATGTCCTCCTCAGTAACCATTAGGATGTCCTCCTCAGTAACCATGAGGATGTCCTTCTCAGTAACCATGAGGATGTCCTTCTCAGTAACCATGAGGATGTACTTCTCAGTAACCATTAGGATGTCCTTCTCAGTAACCATTAGGATGTCCTTCTCAGTAACCATTAGGATGTCCTTCTTAGTAACCATTAGGATGTCCTCCTCAGTAACCATTAGGATGTCCTCCTCAGTAACCATGAGGATGTCCTTCTCAGTAACCATGAGGATGTACTTCTCAGTAACCATGTCAGTATCCAGGGCCATTAGGATGTCCTTCTCAGTAACCATGAGGATGTCCTTCTCAGTAACCATTAGGATGTCCTCCTCAGTAACCATGAGGATGTCCTTCTCAGTAACCATTAGGATGTCCTCCTCAGTAACCATGAGGATGTCCTTCTCAGTAACCATGAGGATGTCCTTCTCAGTAACCATTAGGATGTCCTTCTTAGTAACCATTAGGATGTCCTCCTCAGTAACCATTAGGATGTCCTCCTCAGTAACCATGAGGATGTCCTTCTCAGTAACCATGAGGATGTACTTCTCAGTAACCATTAGGATGTCCTCCTCAGTAACCATTAGGATGTCCTCCACAGTAACCATTAGGATGTCCTCCTCAGTAACCATGAGGATGTCCTTCTCAGTAACCATGAGGATGTCCTTCTCAGTAACCATGAGGATGTACTTCTCAGTAACCATTAGGATGTCCTTCTCAGTAACCATTAGGATGTCCTCCTCAGTAACCATGAGGTCGTACTTCTCAGTAACCATGTCAGTATCCAGGGTCATTAGGATGTCCTTCTCAGTAACCATTAGGATGTCCTTCTCAGTAACCATTAGGATGTCCTTCTCAGTAACCATTAGGATGTCCTTCTCAGTAACCATTAGGATGTCCTTCTCAGTAACCATGAGGATGTCCTTCTCAGTAACCATGAGGATGTCCTCCTCAGTAACCATTAGTATGTCCTTCTCAGTAACCATGTCAGTATCCAGGGCCATTAGGATGTAGTTCTCAGTAACCATTAGGATGTCCTTCTCAGTAACCATTAGTATGTCCTTCTCAGTAACCATGTCAGTATCCAGGGCCATTAGGATGTCATTCTCAGTAACCATTAGGATGTCCTTCTTAGTAACCATTAGGATGTCCTTCTCAGTAACCATGAGGATGTACTTCTCAGTAACCATGAGGATGTCCTTCTCAGTAACCATTAGCATGTCCTTCTCAGTAACCATGAGGATGTCCTTCTCAGTAACCATGAGGATGTCCTTCTCAGTAACCATTAGGATGTCCTTCTCAGTAACCATTAGTATGTCCTTCTCAGTAACCATGTCAGTATCCAGGGCCATTGGGATGTACTTCTCAGTAACCATTAGGATGTCCTTCTCTGTAACCATTAGTATGTCCTTCTCAGTAACCATGTCAGTATCCAGGGCCATTAGGATGTCCTTCACAGTAACCATTAGGATGTCCTTTGCAGTAACTATGAGGATGTCCTTCTCAGTAACCATTAGAATGTTCCTTCTGAGTAACAATATCAGTATCCAGGGCCATTAGGATGTCCTTCTCAGTAACCATTAGGATGTCCTTCTTAGTAACCATTAGGATGTCCTTCTCAGTAACCATGAGGATGTCCTTCTCAGTAACCATTAGGATGTCCTTCTCAGTAACCATGAGGATGTCCTTCTCAGTAACCATTAGGATGTCCTTCTCAGTAACCATGAGGATGTCCTTCTCAGTAACCATGTCAGTATCCAGGGCCATTAGGATGTCCTTCTCAGTAACCATTAGGATGTCCTCCTCAGTAACCATTAGGTTGTCCTCCTCAGTAACCATTAGGATGTCCTCCTCAGTAAACATTAGGATGTCCTCCTCAGTAACCATTAGGATGTCCTCCTCAGTAACCATTAGGATGTCCTTCTCAGTAACCATTAGGATGTCCTCCTCAGTAACCATTAGGTTGTCCTTCTCAGTAACCATTAGGATGTCCTCCTCAGTAACCATTAGGATGTCCTTCTCAGTAACCATGAGGATGTCCTTCTCAGTAACCATGTCAGTATCCAGGGTCATTAGGTTGTCCTTCTCAGTAACCATGTCAGTATCCATGGTCATTAGGTTGTCCTTCTCAGTAACCATGTCAGTATCCAGGGTCATTAGGATGTCCTTCTCAGTAACCATTAGGATGTCCTTCTCAGTAACCATTAGGATGTCCTTCTCAGTAACCATTAGTATGTCCTTCTCAGTAACCATGTCAGTATCCAGGGCCATTAGGATGTACTTCTCAGTAACCATTAGGATGTCCTTCTCAGTAACCATGAGGATGTCCTTCTCAGTAACCATGAGGATGTCCTTCTCAGTAACCATGAGGATGTCCTTCTCAGTAACCATGAGGATGTCCTTCTCAGTAACCATGAGGATGTCTTTCTCAGTAACCATTAGGATGTCCTTCTCAGTAACCATTAGGATGTCCTTCTTAGTAACCATTAGGATGTCCTTCTCAGTAACCATTAGGATGTCCTTCTCAGTAACCATTAGGATGTCCTTCTCAGTAACCATTAGGATGTCCTTCTCAGTAACCATTAGGATGTCCTTCTCAGTAACCATTAGGATGTCCTTCTCTGTAACCATTAGGATGTCCTTCTCAGTAACCATTAGGATGTCCTTCTCAGTAACCATTAGGATGTCCTTCTCAGTAACCATGAGGATGTCCTCCTCAGTAACCATTAGGATGTCCTTCTCAGTAACAATTAGGATGTCCTTCTTAGTAACCATTAGGATGTCCTCCTCAGTAACCATTAGGATGTCCTCCTCAGTAACCATTAGGATGTCCTTCTCAGTAACCATTAGGATGTCCTTCTCAGTAACCATTAGGATGTCCTTCTTAGTAACCATTAGGATGTCCTCCTCAGTAACCATTAGGATGTCCTCCTCAGTAACCATGAGGAAGTCCTTCTCAGTAACCATGAGGATGTACTTCTCAGTAACCATGTCAGTATCCAGGGCCATTAGGATGTCCTTCTCAGTAACCATGAGGATGTCCTTCTCAGTAACCATTAGGATGTCCTCCTCAGTAACCATGAGGATGTCCTTCTCAGTAACCATTAGGATGTCCTCCTCAGTAACCATGAGGATGTCCTTCTCAGTAACCATGAGGATGTCCTTCTCAGTAACCATTAGGATGTCCTTCTTAGTAACCATTAGGATGTCCTCCTCAGTAACCATTAGGATGTCCTCCTCAGTAACCATGAGGATGTCCTTCTCAGTAACCATGAGGATGTACTTCTCAGTAACCATTAGGATGTCCTCCTCAGTAACCATTAGGATGTCCTCCTCAGTAACCATTAGGATGTCCTCCTCAGTAACCATGAGGATGTCCTTCTCAGTAACCATGAGGATGTCCTTCTCAGTAACCATGAGGATGTACTTCTCAGTAACCATTAGGATGTCCTTCTCAGTAACCATTAGGATGTCCTTCTCAGTAACCATTAGGATGTCCTTCTTAGTAACCATTAGGATGTCCTCCTCAGTAACCATTAGGATGTCCTCCTCAGTAACCATGAGGATGTCCTTCTCAGTAACCATGAGGATGTACTTCTCAGTAACCATGTCAGTATCCAGGGCCATTAGGATGTCCTTCTCAGTAACCATGAGGATGTCCTTCTCAGTAACCATTAGGATGTCCTCCTCAGTAACCATGAGGATGTCCTTCTCAGTAACCATTAGGATGTCCTCCTCAGTAACCATGAGGATGTCCTTCTCAGTAACCATGAGGATGTCCTTCTCAGTAACCATTAGGATGTCCTTCTTAGTAACCATTAGGATGTCCTCCTCAGTAACCATTAGGATGTCCTCCTCAGTAACCATGAGGATGTCCTTCTCAGTAACCATGAGGATGTACTTCTCAGTAACCATTAGGATGTCCTCCTCAGTAACCATTAGGATGTCCTCCACAGTAACCATTAGGATGTCCTCCTCAGTAACCATGAGGATGTCCTTCTCAGTAACCATGAGGATGTCCTTCTCAGTAACCATGAGGATGTACTTCTCAGTAACCATTAGGATGTCCTTCTCAGTAACCATTAGGATGTCCTCCTCAGTAACCATGAGGTCGTACTTCTCAGTAACCATGTCAGTAGCCAGGGCCATTAGGATGTCCTTCTCAGTAACCATTAGGATGTCCTTCTCAGTAACCATTAGGATGTCCTTCTCAGTAACCATGAGGATGTCCTCCTCAGTAACCATTAGGATGTCCTTCTCAGTAACCATGAGGATGTCCTCCTCAGTACCCATTAGGATGTCCTTCTCAGTTACCATTAGGATGTCCTTCTCAGTAACCATGTCAGTATCCAGTTCATTGACAATAATTGCCTTTGAAGTAAGGGATCTAACATTAAGTAGCCCTATTTTGAGATGTGAGGTATCACGATCTCTTTCAATAATGACAGGAATGGAGGAGGTCTTTATCCTAGTGAGATTGCTAAGGCGAACACTGCCATGTTTAGTTTTGCCCAACCCAGGTCGAGGCACAGACATGGTCTCAATGGTGATAGCTGAGCTGACTACACTGACTGTGCTAGTGGCAGACTCCACTAAGCTGGCAGGCTGGCTAACAGTCTACTGCCTAGCCTGCACCCTATTTCATTGCAGAACTAGAGGAGTTAGAACCCTGTTTATGTTGGTAGATAAGATGAGAGCACCCCTCCAGCTAGGATGGAGTCTGTCACTCCTCAGCAGGCCAGTCTTGGTCCTGTTTGTGGGTGAGTCCCAGAAAGAGGGACAATTATCTACAAATTCTATATTTTGGGATGGGCAGAAAACAGTTTTCAACCAGCGATTGAGTTGTGAGACTCTGCTGTAGAGCTCATAGCTCTCCCTAACTGAGTGCGGGCCAGAGACAATTACTCGATGTCGACACATCTTTCTAGCTGATTTACACACTGAAGCTATGTTGCACTTGGTGACCTCTGACTGTTTCATCCTAACATCGTTGGTGCCGACGTGGATAAAAATATCTCTATACTCTCTACACTCGCCAGTTTTAGCTTAAGCCAGCACCATCTTCAGATTAGCCTTAACGTCGGTAGCCCTGCCCCCTGGTAAACAGTGTATGATCTCTGGATGATTCGTTTTAAGTCTAATACTGCGGGTAAGGGAGTCGCCAATGACTATGATTTTCAATTTGTCAGAGCTAATGGTGGGAAGCTTCAGCGTCTCAGACCCCGTAACGGGAGGAGTAAAGACAAGAGAAGGCTCGGCCTCAGAGTCCGACTCGCTACTTAATGGGGAAAACCGGTTGAAAGTTTCTGTCGGCTGAATGAGCAACACCGGTTGAGCAGTCCTACAGCATTTCCCTCCAGAAGCCATGAGAAAGTTGTCCGGCTGCGGGGACTGTGCCAGGGGATTTATACTAACGTTACTATCTGTACTTACTGGTGGCACAGACACTGTTTCATCCTTTCCTACACAAATTACCCTTGCCTAACGATTGCAGCACAGCTATCCTCCCCGTAAGGCGATCGTTCTCCTGTATATTATGAGTACAGTGACTGCAATTAGAAGGCATGTTACTTCTTAGCTTCGGCTGTTGGAGGTCCTGACGAACCATGTCCAGATAAACCGTCTGGAGTGAAAAAGTTGAATGATAAAAAAAGTTGAGTGAATGAAAAACCAAAAATATAATTGATAATTAAAAAGTTTAAAAAAAGTAAAAACTGTAAAGTTGTCAGGTAGCAAAGTAAGGTTGGCAACAAAACGCACAAAACGCACAGCAACACGTAAACAAGTCTGCAAGTTGTGACCAGAAATGACCCAAAGATCCTCTCTTCTGCTGAAACTGGACTGGGCCTGTCATCAACCCCAAAGATCCTCTCTTCTACTGAAACTGGACTGGTCCTGTCATCAACCCCAAAGATCCTCTCTTCTACTGAAACTGGACTGGTCCTGTCATCAACCCCAAATATCCTCTCTTCTACTGAAACTGGACTAGTCCTGTCATCAACCCCAAAGATCCTCCATTCTACTGAAACTGGACTGGGCCTGTCATCAACCACAAAGATCCTCTCTTCTGCTGAAACTGGACTGGGCCTGTCATCAACATCAATGCTCACTTCTACTGAAACTAGACTGGGCCTGTCATCAACATCAATACTCACTTCTACTGAAAGTAGACTGGGCCTGTCATCAACCCCAAAGATTCTCTCTTCTACTGAAACTAGACTGGGCCTGTCATCAACCCCAAAGATTCTCTCTTCTACTGAAACTGGGCCTGTCATCAACATCAATGCTCACTTCCATTGAAATTAGACTGGGCCTGTCATCAACATCAATACTCACTTCTACTGAAACTGGACTGGGCCTGTCATCAACCCCAAAGATCCTTTCTTCCACTGAAACTAGACTGGGCCTGTCATCAACCCCAAAGATCCTCTCTTCAACTGAAACTGGACTGGGCCTGTCATCAACCCCAAAGATCCTCTCTTCTACTGAAACTGGACTGGGCCTGTCATCAACCCCAAAGATCCTCTCTTCTACTGAAACTAGACTGGGCCTGTCATCAACCCCAAAGATCCTCTCTTCTACTGAAACTAGACTGGGCCTGTCATCAACCCCAAAGATCCTCTCTTCTACTGAAACTGGACTGGGCCTGTCATCAACCCCAAATATCCTCTCTTCTACTGAAACTGGACTGGGCCTGTCATCAACCCCAAAGATCCTCTCTTCTACTGAAACTAGACTGGGCCTGTCATCAACCCCAAATATCCTCTCTTCTACTGAAACTAGACTGGGCTGGTCATCAACCCCAAAGATCCTCTCTTCTACAGAAACTGGACTGGGCCTGTCATCAACCCCAAAGATCCTCTCTTCTACAGAAACTGGACTGGGCCTGTCATCAACCCCTAAGATCCTCTCTTCTACTGAAACTGGACTGGGCCTGTCATCAAAATCAATGCTCACTTCTACTGAAACTGGACTGGGCCTGTCATCAACATCAATACTCACTTCTGCTGAAACTAGACTAGGCCTGTCATCAACCCCAAAGATCCTCTCTTCTACTGAAACTGGACTGGGCCTGTCATCAACCCCAAAGATCCTCTCTTCTACTGAAACTGGACTGGGCTGGTCATCAACCACAAAGATCCTCACTTCTACTGAAACTGGACTGGGCCTGTCATCAACATCAATGCTCACTTCTACTGAAACTGGACTGGGCCTGTCATCAACATCAATACTCACTTCTGCTGAAACTAGACTGGGCCTGTCATCAACCCCAAAGATCCTCTCTTCTACTGAAACTGGACTGGGCCTGTCATCAACCCCAAAGATCCTCTCTTCTACTGAAACTAGACTGGGCCTGTCATCAACCCCAAAGATCCTCTTTTCTACTGAAACTGGACTGGGCCTGTCATCAACATCAATACTCACTTCTGCTGAAACTAGACTGGGCCTGTCATCAACCCCAAAGATCCTCTCTTCTACTGAAACTAGACTGGGCCTGTCATCAACATCAATGCTCACTTCTACGGAAACTGGACTGGGCCTGTCATCAACATCAATGCTCACTTCTACGAAAACTGGACTGGGCCTGTCATCAACCCCAAAGATCCTCTTTTCTACTGAAACTGGACTGGGCCTGTCATCAACATCAATACTCACTTCTGCTGAAACTAGACTGGGCCTGTCATCAACCCCAAAGATCCTCTCTTCTACTGAAACTAGACTGGGCCTGTCATCAACCCCAAAGATCCTCTCTTCTACTGAAACTAGACTGGGCCTGTCATCAACCCCAAAGATCCTCTTTTCTACTGAAACTGGACTGGGCCTGTCATCAACATCAATACTCACTTCTGCTGAAACTAGACTGGGCCTGTCATCAACCCCAAAGATCCTCTCTTCTACTGAAACTAGACTGGGCCTGTCATCAACATCAATGCTCACTTCTACGGAAACTGGACTGGGCCTGTCATCAACATCAATACTCACTTCTACGGAAACTGGACTGGGCCTGTCATCAACATCAATGCTCACTTCTACGGAAACTGGACTGGGCCTGTCATCAACATCAATGCTCACTTCTACTGAAACTGGACTGGGCCTGTCATCATCCTGGAGATGAATGAAATATTATATAAATTAACTATTAAAGGCCCAATTTTGAAAAACTACAAAACACAGCGGCAGCCTCACTATTTCATATCAAGTGAATGAATGACAACACAACACGTTTTTTCGTGTGGCTTTACTCGCCGTTCACACCAGACTGTTGGCACGATGATTTGTTTCAATGCATTGTCTAGCAAGAGGCTAAGTGGTAGGAACCGTGGCAATGAGGATCATAGTTAATAAATCACTGTAGACATATTTGTAACATCTGCTTCCAACTCACACTCTCAAACATCTACATCCCCTGAACGCAGCTCACTCTCCAGATCCCAATCACCTGAATTCTAATCACCTGTTCACACACCTGTATGTCATTACACACACTATTTAGCTCAATTCTTTGCAGCCCGTCACTGTGAGGTATTGTTTGTTTTGGGACACACTTCTTTCTGGGCGCTGTTTTTCCCATGATTTACTCCTCCCGTGTATGATAGTTTGGCATGCCTCACTAACGATGCCTTTTGCCTATTCCCTGCCTGTACTTGAGCCTATCGGATTTCCTGTTATCTACCTATTGCCTGATCTCCCGGACTACATTACTAGCCTTTTCCCTGCCTGTACTGTTGCCCTTTTTGGACCCCCTGTGTATGAACTTCTACCTGCCCCTGGACCCAGCTACCTGCCTCCTCCTGTGGTCCTTTGCAATAAACACCTGCCGCGTCCTGCGTGTAACAGTATAAGTTTACACCGTCCCCTCGCCCATACCCGGGCGCGAACCAGGGACCCTCTGCACACATCAACAACAGTCACCTCTCGAAGCATCGTTACCCATCGCTCCACAAAAGCCGCGGCCCTTGCAGAGCAAGGGGAACCACTACTTCAAGGTCTCAGAGCAAGTGACGTCACCAATTGAAACGCTATTTAGGGCACACCGCTAACTAAGCTAGCTGTTTCACATCCGTTACACTCACCCCCCTTTTGACCTTCCTCCTTTTCCGCAGCAACCAGTAATCCGGGTCAAGAGCATCAATGTAACAGTATAAGTTTACACCGTCCCCTCGCCCATACCCGGGCGCGAACCAGGGACCCTCTGCACACATCAACAACAGTCACCTCTCGAAGCATCGTTACCCATCGCTCCACAAAAGCCGCGGCCCTTGCAGAGCAAGGGGAACCACTACTTCAAGGTCTCAGAGCAAGTGACGTCACCAATTGAAACGCTATTTAGGGCACACCGCTAACTAAGCTAGCTGTTTCACATCCGTTACATGCGCTTAAAACCAGCTCTCTGTCTCCCCTTGTTTTCATTACAATATTCTCCCGCACAAAATATGAATTTGAGGGAAAGGATGATTGGATTTACAATATGTATACTATTTGCAACCAATGGCCATCATGCGCTATCGTGCATAAATCTATGCACACACACCAAACGCGATCATGACACGCAGGTTAAAATATCAAAACAAACTCTGAACCAATGACATTAAGTGGGGACAGGTCAAAAAACATTAAACATTTATGGCAATTTAGCTAGTTAGCTTGCTATTGCTAGCTAACGTTAATTTGTCCACTTTAGCTAGCTTGATGTTGCTAGCTAATTTGTCCTGGGATATAAACATTGAGTTGTTATTTTACCTGAAATGCAAGGACCTCTACTCCAACAATTAATCCACAAATAAAATGGCCAACCGAATCGTTTCTAGTCATCTCTCCTCCTTCCAGGCTTTTTCATCGTTTAACTTATATGGTGTTATGAATTTTATGAATAATGACTAAATGATGTATACATTTAACGTAGAACTATAACTAACTGAATTCTACCCTGTCTTTCTATAATGATAAATAATGTTTGTTCATAAGAAAGAGGTTATGTAGCATGGACCTGGGAAGAGAGGAATGTATGTGTGTGCCTAAAGAAAACAAAGAGGTTTGAACCGACCCGGCTGTAACTCTGGGGAGATAAGATAGGACTGGGAGAGCCCCTCCAGGTTTCCTGTATCTGAGGGGGACTGCAACTGTCAGTTGAGTGGTAATAAACTGTGGTGAGACCAGGAGAAAATCCTGACGTTAGTGTGTATGTATGTGCGTAGGTTAAGAGAATGTTATAAAGGGAACATCTTTGTATAAGCATGGTAGAGCTCTTGTAAATAAACGTTGTTGTCTATTGTAGACTGGCCTCTGTCTGTTTCATTTCAATAAGAACCTTACACATTCTTAGTGACAGACAGAGTAGTTTAATTGACGTTCAGTTTATGAACATTGAGAACATAATTCTCATAACAATGGTGATCGCATCTAAACTTTCATTGTATTACCACGACTACCGGCAAAGCAGTTCGTCTTTCAATCACCCACGTGGGTATAACCAATGAGGAGATGGAACGTGGGTACCTGCTTCTATTAACCAATGAGGAGATGGGAGAGGCCGGACCTGCAGCGCGATCTGCGTCAGAAATAGGAATGACGTCGCAGACGCTCTTTGGCGCCCTCGAGCAGTGTGAGTGTAATAATTGAATAACATAGATTTCTAAATTGATTTTACGACGCTCGCGCACGCGACGTGTCCAGTCTGGTCAGCATGTTAGTGTTGCATAGATGTTCATTTAAATAGTCCAACTGGCCTGGGGGAAAGAGGGGTGGGTGGGGTTGGCCCGTCTCGCTCAACCTTATGCCAACCTTTTTATTAGTTGTAAAATATGTATAAGGCATGCGGCCCACCGGCCCAGAGATTGACGAGCCCACCGGGATATCTCCTGGTTGCCAGTCTACTACTAGTCCCATCCACCAAACTACCAGGTGTGAAATGGGAAAGGGACTGAGGGGATGCGCTAATTTGGTATAGAGCTGACTTAACACACTCTATTAAATTAATCAAAACAGGAACATTTTACATTTCGCTAGAAATTCAAAAGGAAATGATCTTCACAGAGAAAAATGTATTCCTGTGTGCTACCTATATCCCCCCACTAGAATCTCCATACTTTATTGAGGACAGCTTCTCCATCCTTCGGGGGTATCAATCATTTCCAGGCCCAGGGACATGTACTAGTCTATGGTGAGCTAAATCCTAATACTGGACAAGAACCTGACACCCTCTGCACACAGGGGGACAAACACCTACCTGGAGGTGACAGCATTCCCTCTGCCATATGTCCCCCTAGGTACAACTACGACAACATAACCATGTAGCACGCTGGGTATTGTCATGACTGTCCTGATCAGGTCAGGTTACAGGAGACCACAACCCTACAGATTATCTCTCAACCCCAACAGAGGAGGAGAGATCTAGGGGTCTGAAGATGTGGGGGGGTTTATGACCCCTCAAGCCCCTGGTAAATCTTAGGCCACAGACAAATTCCTTTTGTCCTGTTACTATGGAGAACTAGCCTCAGAACATTAAACATGAAATAAAGGGACTTTGGAACAATGGTTTCCGTCAGCCACAATGGTGGTCATGACGATAGATGGAATATGAAAATGTATGTCATTTTTGTTTTGTTATTAAAGGTTAATAGATGACGTTATTACGAAAACATTGTAATGTCAACAGTTTACCTAGTATATGTTTGATGTTTATACATTGTACGTTGTATGGAAAATGTCCAAATCAAAGAGAATGTTTTGGTAAAGATGAAATGTGAAGTTAGTTGTCTAAAATTGGATTTGAGTCAAATCTAGAACGTGCCTCTTAACTAGGTACGCCCAGAGAATTGCCCTAAAGGCGGCTACGCCCACTTCTGACACAAGGGTATAAAACCTGTGTGTAAAGAATTTACAGATAAGACTAAGTGACCCAAGCTGCAGCCGAGATCTAAAAAGTCAACGAACCCAAAACGCAATACAAGTCTGAAGACAAAGTAAACTTTTTCTACCCAAGCTACGGATGAGTAGCTGTGTCTAAGTGGGTGAATCCAAGTCGAACCACATAGCCTCTACCTCCCATCTAATTGTGGTATCTACACTGTTTCATTCCTACACTGTGAGCTCTGAGATACAGAGCTGCCTGTCCTCAGAAGAGCCCTTCCAGAACAAGGGCGAGGGAACAGACTCCGAAGCCAAAAGGACACTGACATCGTGAGGACGACCAGAGAGGTGCGCCGGAGAAGTGCATCATTGAGCAGCCTGAACGGTCCACGTGGAGAACCCACAGAGACCTTCCCCACGTAATTACATCATTATTTTCTGACCCATAAGAGCGGCAGTTTGGGGCAAGGCTAGGGTTAGAATAAGCATAGCTGATAAATTCACCAAAATGTATATTTCTCTTGTGTACTTTCTCTTTTTCTCTCTCTTTTAAATCCCCATTTTGGGTAACACCATAGTGTGTCGGCCCGTTATACTCAGTTCTAATCAACAGCCTAGAATGTATTTTTGTGTTTATCATCATTTTAGCTTTCTAGTAAATAAATACTGAACTAAGATCGGTGTGGAACGAACTCATTGGTGTGACCCGGGTCCGTGCAGATTCCCGGATTATGCGACGTTCAGAATGAGACTGTAGAGGTAACTGATTAATTAGCGGCTATTGTAAAATCGATATTCTGATATTCTTTGAGTTAATTTGGGAAATAGAAACTCAATAAAAACTACTTTTCCCATGGTGCCCCAGGTTAATGAGTTAATAATTTCTTGATTCAGTAAATCACACAATTAGAAACTTTGAATCATTCGATGAGCAACAGTCGTCACATTAACTAATACAACGTCACAACAGTATGTACATAGTCAATGGTAGGCTTTGAGGGGACTCCTATGGCAGGTAAACCTATAGCTCATCCCTTGGCAGTAGTACAGTAGACTACTTTATCACTGACCTCAACCCAGAGTCTCTCAGATTGTTCACATTCAGCCCAATGACACCACTATCAGATCACAGCAAAATCACAGTCTACTGGAACAGAACAATACTCAATCATGAGGCATCAAAGCCAAACAATCCGAATACTATTTAGAAATGCTATAGATGTAGGGAAAGTAGTTTGGAAACCTACCAAAAACAACACCAAAGCAACACCAAACATCAATCCCTTCTAGACAACTTCCTGGACAAAATGTTCCACTGTAATAGTGAAGGTGTAAACTTGGCAATAGAAAATCTGAACAGTATATTTGACCTCTCAGCTTCCCTATCGAATCAAAAAAATTCAAACAGAAAATCAAAGAAAATGAACAACAATGACAAATGATTTGATGAAGAATGCAAAAATCTAAGAAAGAAATTGAGAAACCTATCCAACAAAAACAGAGACCCAGAAAACCTGAGCCTATGCCTTCACTATGGTGAATAATTAAAACAATACAGAAAAAAGACTACCAGAACCCAATGGATTTTCCAATTACATTGAATGAACTACAGGATTAAATAGAAACCCTTCAACCCAAAAAGGCCTGTGGTGTTGATGGTATCCTCAATGAAGTGATGAAATATACAGACAACAAATGCCAATTGGCAATACTCAAACTCTTTAACATCAGCCTTAGCTCTGACATCTTCCCCAATATTGGGAACCAAGGCCTGATCCCCCCCCCCAATCCACATAGGTGGATACAAATTTAACTCCAATGGGATATGTCTTTTTTGTACCTTTATTTAACTAGGAAAGTCAGTTAAGAACAAATTCTTATTTTCAATGAAGGCAAAGGAACAGTGCTCCTTGTTCAGGAGCAGAATGGCAGATTTTTACCTTGTCAGCTCAGGGATTTTATCTTGCAACCTTTCGGTTACCACTCCAGTGCTCTAACCACTAGGCTACCTGCCATCCCATGCATCAACAGCAACCTTGGGAAAATCCTCTGCATTATCATTAACAGCAGACTTGTACATTTCCTCAGTGAAAACAATGTACAATTTGGCTTGAGGGTCTGCTACATAAATTGATGGAAAGTGGTGTTTGGGGAAAAACACATGACATTATAAAATCCATGTACACAAACAAGAAGTGTGCGGTTAAAATAGGCAAAAAGCACACACATTTATTTCCAAAGGGATGTGAGGTGAGACAAGGATGCAGCTTAAGCCCTACCCTCTTCAACATATATATCAACAAATTTACAAGGGCACTAGAACAGTCTGCAGCACCTGGCCTCGCCCTATTAGAATCTGAAGTCAAATGTCTACTGTTTGCTGATGATCTGGTTCTTCTGTCCCCAACCAAGGAGTAACTACAGCAGCACCTAGATCTTCTGCACAGATTCTGTCAGACCTGGTCCCTGACAGTAAGTCTCAGTAAGACTAAAATAATGGTGTTCCAAAAAATGTCCAGTCTCCAGATCCACAAATACAAATCCATCTAGACACCGTTTGGCCGATACCCGCTAATTATAAAAATCCAGAATAGAGCCGTTAAATTGTACAACCACCTAAAAGGAAGAGATTCCCAAAACTTCCCTAATAAAGCCATCAACTTCAAAGAAATAAACCTGGAGAGGAGCCCCCTAAGCCAGCTGGTACTGGGGCTCTGTTCACAAACACAAA
>NC_143048.1:36967500-36985000 GCF_057628025.1 Oncorhynchus mykiss
TGTTTATGCATAAAGCACATAACCCAGAGGATTCATAAATAGTCATGAGTGCTCATGTCAAGACCAGTAAAATTTGATTGAAGAAGCTGGTTCGGATCTGCGAGCCGACTAGGTGAAACAAATCTGAAAATGTGCCCTTGAGCAAGGCACTTAACCCTAATTGCTCCTGTAAGTCGCTCTGGACAAGAGTGTCTGGTAAATGACTAAAATGTAATTCTAGAAGGCAAGGCACATTCTTAGGCTATATGCTAAAGCACGTTCTAGAACGTTAAATCACGTTCTAGAAAGCCAAAACACACATATCATTCTATACATTAGGTCTAACGCTAAACCTCCAATAAATGGCATTCTTGTACACTAAAACCCATTCCAGAGTTACTGTAACGCAGCTCAGTAAAGGAGGTTAAGTGACTCGTATCAAACTGTTCTGTTGCTCCCTCTCCCTCCATAAAGCCTTCCTCCCTCCCTCACACACGCACATCCCCTGTCTCCGGCTTTCCCTGTTTAGTGTGAAACACGTTATTACCTTGATAGATACCATCTCTCAACCAGACAGGGGTCAGAGAAGGTTCCACACATGCACACACACACCGATTGGCTCCGGTGCAGAACTTCGAAGCACACACACACCCCTCCTTCAACTCCTAACCCCCTTTCCCCATGGCTCCTCTGTCATGGTTGGCCGGCTCTGGGAACCTGAGATGGGGTCTAGCTCCCCCCGTCACACACCCCTTCACCCCCCAACACCTTCCAGCCCACATTTTTCCCATTCTCCCTACAGCCCACTGCTCTCCCCATTCTCCCTACAGCCCACTGCTCTCCCCATTCTCCCTACAGCCCACTGCTCTCCCCATTCTACCTACAGCCCAATGCTCTCCCCATTCTCCCTACAGCCCACTGCTCTCCCCATTCTCCCTAAAGCACACTGCTCTCCCCATTCTCCCAACAGCCCACTGCTCTCCCCATTCTCCCTACAGCCCACTGCTCTCCCCATTCTCCCTACAGCCCACTGCTCTCCCCATTCTCCCTACAGCCCACTGCTCTCCCCATTCTCCCTACAGCCCAATGCTCTCCCCATTCTCCCTACAGCCCACTGCTCTCTCCATTCTCCCTACAGCACACTGCTCTCCCCATTCTCCCTCTAGCACACTGCTCTCCCCATTCTACCTACAGCCCACTGCTCTCTCCATTCTCCCTACAGCACACTGCTCTCCCCATTCTCCCTCTAGCACACTGCTCTCCCCATTCTACCTACAGCCCACTGCTCTCCCCATTCTCCCTACAGCCCACTGCTCTCCCCATTCTCCCTACAGCCCACTGCTCTCCCCATTCTCCCTACAGCCCACTGCTCTCCCCATTCTCCCTACAGCCCACTGCTCTCCCCATTCCCACCTCCAGGCCACTGCTCTCCCCCAATCCCACCTGCAGGCCACTGCTCCCCCCCATGCCCCCCTCTAGCACACTACTCTCCCCTAATCGCCCTCCAGCCAGCTGCTCTCCCCCATTCCAACCTCCATCCCACTCCTCTCCCCATTCCCCCCTCTAGCACACTACTCTCCCCCATGCCCCCCTCCAGCCCACTCCTCTCCCCCATTCCCCCCTCTAGCACACTCCTCTCCCCCATTCCCCCCTCTAGCACACTACTCTCCCCCATGCCCCCCTCCAGCCCACTCCTCTCCCCCATTCCCCCCTCTAGCACACTACTCTCCCCCATGCCCCCCTCCAGCCCACTCCTCTCCCCCATTCCCCCCTCTAGCACACTCCTCTCCCCCATTCCCCCTCTAGCACACTGCTCTCCCCCATGCCCCCCTCTAGCACACTACTCTCCCCCATGCCCCCCTCCAGCCCACTCCTCTTCCCCATTCCCCCCTCTAGCACACTCCTCTCCCCAATTGCCCATTCTAGCACAATGCTCTCCCCCATGCCCCCCTCTAGCACACTACTCTCCCCCATGCCCCCCTCTAGCACACTACTCTCCCCCATGCCCCCCTCTAGCACACTACTCTCCCCCATTCCCACCTCCAGCCCACTGCTCTCCCCCATTCCCCCCTCTAGCACACTACTCTCCCCCATTCACCCTCCAGCCAGCTGCTCTCCCCCATTCCCCCCTCTAGCACACTACTCTCCCCCATTCGCCCTCCAGCCAGCTGCTCTCCCCCATTCCCCCCTCCTGCCCCCCAGACTCTTTAAAATGTGTGTCAGGGCCTCAGAACCGTGGCCAAGGAAAACAGCTGGCCTAGCCCAAAGATCTGCTACATTTCAGTTTCACATACACACACACACACAAACAGACACACACACACACACACACACACACACACACACGTTATATTTCAGAATCCAGCGTGAATTCTGGCAGCACAAGTAGTGAGGCCTACGAGGAAACCTCACCATGCTATTCGTAGGACTACACACACACACACGTACACACACACACACACACACACACAAACACACACACGTACACACACACACACACACACACAAACACACACACGTACACACACACATGCAACTGTCCCAACTGTTTGACCAGTGTGGGGCACACAGACAGACGTCCATGGAGCTTTTGTTACTGTAGTCTGTATTATCATCAGTGTTTCATAGTACTAGGAGTGAAGAGGAAGATAATGTGAAGAGAGACAGAAATGAGATCTGTGAGTGAAGTTGTGTGGAGTCTCTCACAGTCACAACCCCCTGTCTCTACCCACTCACAACCCCCTTCCCTACCCACTCACAACCCCCTGCCCTACCCACTCACAACCCCCTGCCCTACCCACTCACAACACCCTGCCCTACCCACTCACAACCCCATCCCCTACCCACTCACAACCCCCTTCCCTACCCACTCACAACACCCTGTCTCTACCCACTCACAATCCCCTTCCCTGCCCACTCACAACCCCCTGCACTACCCACTCACAACCCTCCTCCCTACCCACTCACAACCCCCTGCCCTATCCACTCACAACCCCCCCCTACCCACTCACAACCCCCCTCCCTACCCACTCACAACCCTCCTCCCTACCCACTCACAACCCCCTGCCCTACCCACACACAACCCCCTGCCCTACCCACTCACAACCCCCTGCCCTACCCACTCACAACCCCCTTTTCCTACCCACTCACAACCCCCTGTCACTACCCACTCACAACCCCCTTCCCCTACCCACTCACAACACCCTGTCTCTACACACTCACAACCCCTGCCCTACCCACTCACAACCCCCTGCCCTACCCACTCACAACCCCCTGCCCTACCCACTCACAAACCCCTGCCCTACCCACTCACAACCCCCTGCCCTAAACACTCACAACCCCTCACCCTACCCACTCACAACCCTCCTCCCTACCCACTCACAACCCCCTGCCCTACCCACACACAACCCCCTGTCCTACCCACTCACAACCCCCTTCCCTACACACTCACAACCCCCTTTTCCTACCCACTCACAACCCCCAGTCTCTACCCACTCACAACCCCCTGCCCTACCCACTCACAACCCCCTTTCCCTACCCACTCACAACACCCTGTCTCTACCCACTCACAACCCCCTTCCCTACCCACTCACAACCCCCTGCCCTACCCACTCACAACCCCATACCCTACCCACGCACAACCCTCTACCCTACCCACTCACAACCACCTGCCCTACCCACTCACAACCCCCTGACCTACCCACTCACAACCCCCTTCCCTACCCACTCACAACCCCCTGCCCTACCCACTCACAACCCCCTTCCCTACCCACTCACAACCCCCTGCCCTACCCACTCATAACCCCCTGTTTCTACCCACTCACAACCCCCTTCCCTACCCACTCACAACCCCCTGCCCTACCCACTCACAACCCCCTTCCCTACCCACACACAACCTCCTGTCCTACCCACTCACAACCCCCTGTCACTACACACTCACAACCCCCTTCCCTACCCACTCACAACCCCCTGCCCTACCCACTCACAACCCCCTGTCTCTACCCACTCACAACCCCCTTGCCCAACCCACTCACAACCCCCTGCCCTACCCACTCACAACACCCTGTCTCTACCCACTCACAACCCCCTTTCCCTACCCACTCACAACCCCCTTCCCTACCCACTCACAACACCCTGTCTCTACCCACTCACAATCCCCTGCCCTACCCACTCACAACCCCCTTCCCTACCCACTCACAACCCCCACCCTACCCACTCACAACCCCTGCCCTACCCACTCACAACCCCCTGCCCTACCCACTCAAAACCCCCTACCCTACCCACTCACAAACCTCCTCCCTACCCACTCACAACCCCCTGCCCTACCCACTCACAACACCATGTCTCTACCCACTCACAATCCCCTTCCCTACCCACTCACAACCCCCTGCCCTACCCACTCACAACCCCCTGCCCTACCCACTCACAACCCCCTGTCCTACCCACTCACAACCCCCTGTCACTACCCACTCACAACCCCCTTACCCTACCCACTCAAAAACCCCTGTCACTACCCACTCACAACCCCCTGCCCTACCCACTCACAACAGCCTTCCCTACCCACTCACAACCCCCTGTCACTACCCACTCACAACCCCCTTCCCTACCCACTCACAACCCCCTGCCCTACCCACTCACAACCCCCCTTCCCTCTCCTACCCACTCACAACCTCCTTCCCTACCCACTCACAATCCCCCTTCCCTTCCCTACCTACTCACAACCCCCTACCCGACCCACTCACAACCCCCTGCCCTACCCACTCACAACCCCCGCCCTACCCACTCACAACCCCCTTCCCTGCCCACTCACAACCCCCTGCCCTACCCACTCATAACCCCCTGTCACTACCCACTCACAACCCCCTTCCCTACCCACTCACAACCCCCTGCCCTACCCACTCACAACCCCCTTCCCTGCCCACTCACAACCCCCTGCCCTACCCACTCACAACCCCCTGTCACTACCCACTCACAACCCCCTTCCCTACCCACTCACAACCCCCTTCCCTTCCCTGCCCACTCACAACCCCCTTTTCCTACCCACTCACAACCCCCTTTCCCTACCCACTCACAACCCCCTGCCCTACCCACTCACAACCCCCTTTCCCTACCCACTCACAACCCCCTTCCCTACCCACTCACAACCCCCTTTACCTACACACTCACAACCCCCTGTCACTAACTACTCACAACCTCCTGTCCCCCCCTCCTCGGGAGTCACTTCCCACGCTCCACCTGCTAGTCTTTACTCCCCCCTTTCACTTGTCCCAAGGCCCCTGTCACTGTCTACACATACTCAATTTTTGTTTGCTGGGAGAGATGGGCTGTCTCCTCCTACTCGTCCCGCCCCATGTCTACCCTCCTCCCCCTGTCTCCCCCTGTTCCCCTGTCCACCCCGTCTCCACCTGCTCCCCCGTCCCCCCTGTCCCGCCCCCTGTCTCCCCCGTCCCCCCTCCTTCCCCTGTCTCCTCCGTCCCCCCCTCTCAGGCGTGGGGGTTCGTATTACAGGGGGATAATAGGTGTCACTGTCTGGGTCTTTGGTCTCAGTGCCCTGGGGGACTCTAAAGTGACACATACACACACACACACACACACACACACACACACACACACACACACACACACACACACACACACCTGTGAGGACAAGCACCTCATTCTCTAGACCATGAGAACTGGGGAGAACCTCCCTCCGACTCTAAATCTTAAACCCCACTTCCTTCGCTCCCACTTTCATACTTTCTCTTCCCCATTCTCACTCTCTCCAGATGACAGATACATGATAAACTGTCAAACCCAGGCTCCTTGGTGGCCTTGGGGACAATTGAGGGGGGAGGAGGGGAAAGAGGAGGGAGGTAGAGACTGGCAGGTGGGAAGTGACTCCCCTTCTCTCCCCCTCCCTTGTCCCTCCTCGTCTCTCCCTTCCACCCTCCTCCCCCACTGCTCCTCCCTGTTAAAAGCGTATCTGGTTTCAGAACCCAGAGACACCTTTCCCCAGGTGAGGGCCTCTGCTCAGTCAATCAAGTGCCTGGAAATATCCCCAACACACACACTCACACCATAGTGACACTGATGTCATCCCTATGGCATCAGGAGAGACAACTTTTAACCACTCTTTTTATCCCCCAACACCATTCTGTTTCTCCTCTGTCTCTCTCTGTTTTTCATCATGGTCAGAGCTTCTGAGGGTTCCAATAGTCAGAGGTAACAGCTTGCATCTCTGTACCATCTTCATTCAATGTTTTCATTGCATCTAGCTAAACCCTACTAAACATTTAGTCAGTGCTAAACATGCTGTTTACCAAGTTTAACAACAAAAAACAGATGAAGAGCACAATAGTGCAATAGTGAAAGCGTAATACTCTGCTGTACAAAGTGTTAGGTTCACCTGATGACTACTACTGAGGTTAGACAGCAGTAAAGGCTGGACTGAGTTTATACAGTAGTAAAGACTGAATTGAGTTTGGATAGACTTAAAGTCTGGACTGAGATTAGACAGCAGTAAAAGCTGGTCTGAGTTTAGACAGCAATGATGAGAAGTCTGAGATTAGACAGCAGTAAAGGCTGGTCTGAGTTTATAGAGTAACAAAATCTGGTCTGAGTTTAGACAACAGTAAAGGGTTGTCTGAGTTTGGACAGACTTAAAGGCTGGTCTGAGATTAGACAGCAGTAAAGCCTGTTCTGAGTTTAGACAGATCTAAAGGCTGGTCTGAGTTTGGATAGCCTTGAAGGCTGGTCTGAGTTTAGACAGCAGAAAGGCTGGTCTGAGTTAGACAGAAATAAAAGCCTGTCTAATATTAGACAGCAGTAAAAGTTGGTCTGATTTTGGAGAGACTTATAGACTGGACTGAGTTTAGACAGCAGTAAAGGCTGGACTGAGTTTGGATAGCCTAGAAGGCTGGTCTGAGTTTAGACAGCAGTAAAGGCTGGACTGAGTTTGGACAGCCGTAAAGACTGGATTAAGTTCAGACAGCTATAAAGTCTGGATTGAGTTTAGGCAGCAATGAAGGCTGGTCTGAGTTTAGACAGCAGTAAAGGCTGGCCTGAGTTGAGACAGCCATAAAGGCTGGATTGAGTTCAGACAGCTATAAAGACTGGATTAAGTTCAGACAGCTATAAAGTCTGGATTGAGTTTAGGCAGCAATGAAGACTGGTCTGAGTTTGGACAGACTTATAGATTGGACTGAGTTTAGACAGCAATAAAAGTTGGTCTGAGTTTTGACAGACTTATAGACTGGACTGAGTTTAGACAGCAGTAAAGACTGGCCTGAGTTTAGACAGCAGTAAACTCTGGGCTGAGTTTTGACCGACTTACAGACTGGACTGAGTTTAGACAGCAGTAAAGACTGGTCCGGGTTGAGACAGCAGTAAACTCTGGGCTCAGTTTAGACAGCAGTAAAGACTGGTCTGGGTTGAGACAGCAGTAAACTCTGGGCTGAGTTTAGACAGCAGTAAAGACTGGTCTGTGTTGAGACAGCAGTAAACTCTGGGTTGAGTTTAGACAGCAGTAAAGACTGGTCTGGGTTGAGACAGCAGTAAAGACTGGGCTGAGTTTAGACAGCAGTAAAGACTGGACTGGGTTGAGACAGCAGTAAACTCTGGGTGGATTATAGCCAGCAGTAAACTCTGGGCTGAGTTTAGACAGCAGTAAAGACTGGACTGGGTTGAGACAGCAGTAAAGGCTGGACTGGGTTGAGACAGCAGTAAACTCTGGGCTGAGTTTAGACAGCAGTAAAGACTGGACTGGGTTGAGACAGCAGTAAACTCTGGGCTGAGTTTAGACAGCAGTAAAGACTGGACTGGGTTGAGACAGCAGTAAACTCTGGGCTGAGTTTAGACAGCTGTAAAGACTGGTCTGGGTTTAGACAGCAGTAAACTCTGTGCTGAGTTTAGACAGCAGTAAAGGGAGAAAGGTGACCTAAAGCTTTGTAACAGGATGCATTCCTTCCCAGGCCAGATTTGATTAGTGAGCGGACTCCGTCCTGATTAACTTTAACTAGGTCCTGATTAACTTTACTCAGTCCTGATTAACTTAACATAGTTCTGATTAACTCAAGTTAGTCACACTTGTGGCATGGTGTCCTCAGGATCAACACCTCACCCCTCCATAGCGCCGTCTCTCCATCCTCTGGTTTATCCATCCATCTTTCATAAAATATGTCCCCTCCCCACCACAGTATAGCGTGAAACCCTGTTTTCACACACACACACACACACACACACACACACACACACACACACAAGGTATTTCTAGTGTATGTTATTACTGTTATTATCATTGTCATGGCAGCAGTCATTTGTAGTGTTGGCTAAACTCGTTGACATAGAGTGATTCTTTGTTTCTGTTGATGGTAAGAAGTGGAGAGAAAGTGAATGTGTTAACACATTTCTCATAAAGGGAACCACTCCAGAATCATATAATATTGTTCTAACCTAATCGTTCATTACAGGCGAACAGTTGTCCATGCCAAAACGTCTCTCGTTGGTTCATATTAATTTACAGTGAGGAAAAACATAGTCAGGCCATGTTGTACAGGCCCACTGGAACTAAGCACTGACCTCATCCCTGCTTCACTTCCTTGTTAGTACCAAATTACCTCACCTCATCCTCCACCCTACCTCCGTACTCCCAACTCCATCATCCCTCCTCCACCCTACCTCCATCCATCCTCCTCCACCCTACCTACCTCCACCCTACCTAAAGTACCTTCAGCCTCCTTCTCCACCCTACCTACCTCTATCCTCCCTCCTCCCTCCTCCACCCTCCCTCCTCCACTATCCTCCCTCCTCCACCCTCCCTCCTCCACTATCCTCCCTCCTCCACCCTACATCCTCTGTCCTCCCTCCTCCACTATCCTCCCTCCTCCACCCTACCTCGACCCTCCCTCCTTCCTCCTCCACCCTCTCCCGACCCTCCTCCACCCTCACTCCTCCATTCTCTAGAATGTCTCTCCCCTTTACCGAAGGGGTAATCATACGGTCCAATCTACACACATTAGGCTAGGCTAGCTCTGTCTATGGTTACATCATGAGGCTTGCTCTGTCAAATCAAATCAAATGTTATTGGTCACATACACATGTTTAGCAGTTGTTAATGCGAGTGTAGCGAAATGCTTGTGCTTCTAGTTCCAACAGTGCAGCTCTGTCTATGGTTACATCATTAGGCTATCTCTGTCTATGGTTACATCATTAGGCTATCTCTGTCTATGGTTACAGCATTAGGCTAGCTCTGTCTATGGTTACAGCATTAGGCTATCTCTGTCTATGGTTACACCATTAGGCTATCTCTGTCTATGGTTACAGCATTAGGCTAGCTCTGTCCAAGTATGGTTCTATGGTAACAGCATTTGGCCAGCTCTTTCCCAGCCCTCAGGATATAATGAGGTAAGAGACCTGGCTGACCACTGTTACCACGACATTGTGTGTGGGGAAATGTCCTCCAACATTCCACACAGGAAGGGAGGGAGAGAGCAAAGTGATGGAGAGAGAGAAAGGAGAGAGGGCCAAGAAGGAGAGCAGAAATATTGTAAAGTTTATTTTGTTAACTTATGGTGTTGCCAGTGGTGAAAGTAACGATCCTTGTGTAAGCATGTAGGAAGGTGAGCGGGTATGTGGGAGGATCTGGGACGGAGAGAGAAATGGAGAGAGGTACATGGATATATATGAGCTGCAGTGTGAAAGGAGTGTTAATGTATTGTCATATGTACAGTAATGAGCATCCAGAACTTTCCTTCCTCTTTCCCAATCCCTTCCTCCTCTATCCCTCCACCTCTGTCTTTTTCATCCCTCCCTCCCTCCCTCCCTCCCTCCCTCCCTCCCTCCCTCCCTCCCTCCCTCCCTCCCTCCCTCCCTCCCTCCCTCCCTCCCTCCCTCCCTCCCTCTTTAAGTAAGCTGTCTCCTCTGTAAGAGCTAAAGAGGAGAACTTTACAGGGGTGTTCAGGAACTTAGACACCCAACCCACCCTCGACCCCCTGCCCTGTAATTCTACCGCTCTGTGTCTATCCCCCAAAAAACAGAGACACCCCGATTGTTCCACCATGGTGGGGGTCGAGGATTAGTTGTCCTGGTAACAGTGGAGTGCTGGTTATGTTATCTTGTATTAATTGCGGTGAGGAGTATGTGTCTGTGTGTGTGTGTGTGTGTGTGTGTGTGTGTGTGTGTGTGTGTGTGTGTGTGTGTGTAAACTCTCAGCCTCTGGCTCCCCCTGGTCTCCCTCCTCCACACCAAAGTCCTGTAGTCTCACCAGCAGTCTAATCATTCTCAGCAGAAATAATTGGAACACTAATTCAGCCCCCCCCCCCCCCCCATCCAAACACCACACACACACACACACACACACACACACACACACACACACACACACACACACACACACACACACACACACACACACACACACACATACACACACACACACATACCCTCCTGAAGTGAGCCAGTACAGCTTGTGTTCTTTATTAAAAAGTGAGACACCCACCCCCACCGACCCACACACACACCGACCCCCCACCCCCCCCCACACACACGACTTCCTCCCTCCCCCACCCCTCACACACCAACAACCTCCCCACCCTACAGACTCCCTCTCCCCATCATAAAAAAATCCTAGACTCCCTCCCACACAACACATCGATTCCTTCACCCAACCCACACAGAAATCGACTCCCCCTACACACAGACTCCCTCCCCCACCCCAAATCGATTCCTTCCCCCAACCCACACAGAAATCGACTCCCCCTACACACAGACTCCCTTCCCCACCCCACATCGATTCCTTCCCGAAACCCACACAGAAAACTACTCCCCCTACACACAGACTCCCTCCCTCACCCACCCTACACACACCGACTCCTCCCACACACACACACGACTCCCTCCATCCCTCCTTCACCCCACACTCCCTCCCTCCCTCCTTCACCCCACACACATCAAAAACCTTCCCCCACACGCAGACTCCCTCCCCCACCCTACACCCCCCCACTCAAACACACACCGACCCCCCCACCCACACCATATCACTATATGAAAGAGGACAGACAGATCCCTACACCCTACCACTGTCTTCATCCCTACACCCTACCACTCTGTCTTCATCCCTACACCCTACCACTCTGTCTTCATCCATACACCCTACCACTCTGTCTTCATCCCTACACCCTACCACTCTGTCTTCATCCCTACACCCTACCACTCTGTCTTCATCCCTACACCCTACCACTCTGTCTTCATCCCTACACCCTACCACTCTGTCTTCATCCCTACACCCTACCACTCTGTCTTCATCCCTACACCCTACCACTCTGTCTTCATCCCTACACCCTACCACTCTGTCTTCATCCCTACACCCTACCACTCTGTCTTCATCCCTACACCCTACCACTCTGTCTTCATCCCTACACCCTACCACTCTGTCTTCATCCATACACCCTACCACTCTGTCTTCATCCCTACACCCTAACACTCTGTCTTCATCCCTACACCCTAACACTCTGTCTTCATCCCTACACTCTACCTCTCTGTCTTCATCCCTACACCCTACCACTCTGTCTTCATCCCTACACCCTACCACTCTGTCTTTGTTGCTTTTCTGAACGACACACTCACTGAAGTCATTTCCGGTCACAACTTGTAGACTTGTTTAAGTGCTGCGTTAGCGTTTTGTTGCTAACCTTTTAATTTTTATTGTATATTTTTGGTTTTTAACTTTTTCACTCCGGACGCTTTATCTGGACTTGGTTTGTCAGGACCTCCAACAGCCGAAGCTAAATAGTAACATTAACATGATGCCTTCTAATTGCATTCGCTGTACTCATAATACACAGGAGAACGATCGCCTTACGGGGAGAATAGCTGTGCTGCAAGCCCAGCTTCCAACACAATCGTTAGGCAAGAGTAATTTCAGTGTAGGAAAGGATGAAACAGCGTCTGTGCCACCAGTAAGTACAGATATTAACGTTAGTATAAATCCCCTCGCACAGTCCCCGCAGCCGGACAACTTTCTCATGGCTTCTGGAAGGAAATGCTGTAGGAATGCTCAACCGGTGTCGCTCATTCAGCCGACAGAAATTTTCAACTGAATTCTCCCCATTAAGCAGTGAGTCGGAGTCAGAGGCCGAGCCTTCTCTGGTCTCTACTCCTCCCATTACGGGGTCTGAGATGCCGAAGCCTCCCACAATATTTACTTATTGTGTACATAAAGTTGCTCCTACCATCTCTTAAAACCGAAAATAACTTCTGGACATCAGAACAGCGATTACTCACCGCGGACTGGAAGAAACCTTTTCCTTTAACGAATCCGACGAGAAGGATATCCTGCTTTCACTGGAACAGGCCCAGATCCACGCCTTTCACTGGAACAGGCCCAGATCCACGCCTTTCACTGGAACAGGCCCAGATCCACGCCTTTCACTGGAACAGGCCCAGATCCACGCCTTTTGCGTGAAGATAAGACGTCGGAAAAGGGGACGCAGATCGGGGATCCTGTTGAGAAGCCAGAAACTCCCAATGCCTTCCATTCTCCTTGCTAACGTGCAATCATTAGAAAATAAAATGTTTCTACCAACGGGACATTAAAAACTGTGACATCTTATGTTTCACAGAGACGCGGCTGAACGAAGAAACGGACAACATAGAGCTGGTGGGATTTTCCATGCACTGGCAGAAGTGAGACGCTACCTCTGGTAAAACGAGGGGTGGGGTGTGTGTCTTGTTGTCAATAACAGCAGGTGCGTGATGTCTAATATTAAAGAAGTCTCGAGGTATTGCTCACCTGAGGTAAAGGACCTTATGATAAGCTGTCGACCACACTATCTACCAAGAGAGTTCTCATCTGTATTATTCATAGCCATCTATTTACCACCACAAAGTGAAGCTGGCACTAAGACCGCTCTCAACCAACTCTATAAGGCCATAAGCAAAGAAGAAAATGCTCACCCAGAAGTGGTGCTCCTAGTGGCCAGGGACTTTAATGTGGGTGAATTTAAATCTGTTTTACTACATTTTTACCAGCATGACACATGTGCAATCAGGGAAAAAAATTCTACAAGACTTATATATGGGGCGGCAGGGTAGCCTAGTGGTTAGAGCGTTGGACTAGTAACCGGAAGGTTGCAAGTTCAAATCCCCGAGCTGACAAGGTACAAATCTGTCGTTCTGCCCCTGAACAAGGCAGTTAACCTACTGTTCCTAGGCCGTCATTGTAAATAAGAATTTGTTCTTAACTGACTTGCCTGGTGAAATAAAAATAAATACTTGACACACAGTGATGTACACCAAAATTTCCCCCGCCCTCCATTTGGCAAATCTGCCCACAATTATTTCTGCTACACTACAGGACCGTTTTGCAGACTGGAAAATATTCTGGGATTCATCCAATGGCATTGAGGAATATACCAATGCAAAAAAAAAGACTCCTGAACACCTAATCAAATGGCTACCGAGACTATAATTATTGCTTTGTACACTGTTGCTACTCTCTGTTTGTTTGTTACTTTGCCCCACCTACATGTACAGATTACCTAAACTAGTCTGTACCCCTGCACACTGACTCTGTACCGGTACCCCCTGTATACAGCCTCCACATTGACTCAGTACCGGTGCCCCCTGTATATAGCCTCCACATCGACTCAGTACCGGTGCCCCCTGTATACAGCCTCCACACTCACTCAGTACCGGTGCCCCCTGTATACAGCCTCCACACTGACTCAGTTCCGGTGCCCCCTGTTTATAGCCTCCACACTGACTCAGTACCGGTGCCTCCTGTTTATAGCCTCCACACTGACTCAGTACCGGTGCCCCCTGTTTATAGCCTCCACACTGACTCAGTACCGGTGCCTCCTTCCTCCACACTGACTCTGTACCGGTGCCTCCTGCCTCCACACTGACTCAGAACCGGTGCCCCCTGTATATAGCCTCCACACTGACTCTGTACCGGTGCCTCCTGCCTCCACACTGACTCAGAACCGGTGCCCCCTGTATACAGCCTCGTTATTGTTATTCTTATTGTGTTACTTTTATATTAACTTTTTATTTTAGTCTACTTGGTAATATTTTCTTCTTCTTGAACTGCACTGTTGGTTAAGGGCTTGTAAGTAAGCATTTCATGGTAACGTCTACACTTGTTGTATTTTACGCAAATGGCAAAAAAAGTTTGATTTGATTTGAATAATTGCATTTGGCGAAAGGCTCGGCACACGCATACTCAGGCTGAATGCAATCTTTCAGGCAAATGAGAAATAAGTGCACTCAGGCTGTCCGGAAGGCCAAAGTTAGTTACTTTAAGGAGCAGTTCTCTCTCTGTGGGTCTAACCCCTAGAAGTTCTGGAAAACGGTTAAAGACCTGGAGAATAAACCCTCCTCCTCACAGCTGCCCATGTCCCTTAAAGTGCATGGCTGAGCTCTTTAATCACCACTTCATTAAGTCAGGATTCCTATTTGACTCAGCCATGCCTCCTTGACCGTCCAACATTTCCTCATCTCCCACCCCTTCTAATGTGACTATCCCTGATGCTTCTCCCTCTTTTTCCCCTGCCCCACTACAAGTTTCTCCCTGCAGGATGTCACTGAGTCTGAGGTGCTAAAGGAGCTCCTCAAACTTGACACCAACAAAAACATCTGGGTTAGATGGTATAGACCCTTTCTTATTTAAGGTTGCTGCCCTTATCATCGCAAAGCCAATCTCCAACCTTTTTAACCAGTCTCTCCTTTCTGGGGAGGTTCCTATTGCTTGGATGCCAGCCACGGTTCGTCCTTTATTTAAAGGGGAGACCAAGCTGATCCTAACTGTTATAGGCCTATTTTTATTTTGCCCTGTTTATCAAAAGTGTTGGGAAAACTTGTCAATAATCAACTGACTGTCTTTCTAGATGTGTATAGTATTCTCTCTGGTATGCAGTCTGGTTTCCGCTCAGGTTATGGATGTGTCACCGCAACTTTAAAGCCCTTGATTCTAAGCAATATTGTGCTGCTATTTTTATTTACTTGGCCAAAGCTTTTGAAACGGTAGACCATTCCATTCTTGTGTGCCGGCTAAGGAGTATTGGTGTCTCTGAGTGGTCTTTGGCCTGGTTTGCAAACTACCTCTCACAAAGAGTGCAGTGTATAAATTCAGAAAATCTGCTGTTTCAGACACTGCCTGTCACCAAGGGAGTACCCCGAGGCTCAATTCTAGGTCCCACACTCGTCTCAATTTTCATCAACAACGTAGCTCAGGCAGTAGGAAGCTCTCTCATCCATTTATATGCAGATAATACAGTCTTATACTCAGCTGGCCCCTCCCCGGGATTTCTTACTGTCCAACAAGCTTTCTCTACCCTTAACCTTGTTCTGAACACATCCAAAACAAAGATCATGTGGTTTGGTAAGAAGAATGCCCCTCTCCCCACAGGTGGGATTCCTACCTCTGAGGGTTTAGAGCTTGACGTAGTCACCTCATAAAAGTACTTGGGAGTATGGCTAGACGTTACACTGTCCTTCTCTCAGCACATATCAAAGCTGCAGGCTAAAGTTAAATCTAGACTTGATTTCCTCTATCGTAATCGCTCCTCTTTCACCCCAGCTGCCAAACTAACCCTGATTCAGAAGACCATCCTACCAATGCTAGATTACGTAGACATGATTTATAGATTGGCGGGTAAGGGTGCTCTAGAGCGGCTAGATGTTCTTTACCATTTGGCCATCAGCTTTGCCACCAATGTTCCTCATAGGACATGTTAACAGGTTATCTCTGTATACCCGTCGCAAGACCCACTGTTTGATGCTTATTTATAAAACCCTCTTAGGCCTCACTCCCCCCTATCTGAGATACCTACTGCAGCCCACATCCTCCACATACAACACCCGTTCTGCCAGTCAGATTCTGTTAAAGGTCCCCAAAGCACACACATCACTGGGTCGCTCGTCTTTTCAGTTCGCTGCAGCTAGTGACTAGAACGAGCTGCAACGAACACTCAAGCTGGACAGTTTTATCTCAATCTCTTCATTCAAAGACTCAATCATGGACACTTTTACTGACAGTTGTGGCTGCTTTGTGTGATGTATTGTTGTCTCTACCTTCTTGACCTTTGTGCTGTTGACTTTGCCCAATCATCGTTGTACCATGTTTTAGTGCTGCCACCATATTGTGTTGCTACTATGTTGTTGTCATGTTGTGTTGGTACCGTGCTGTGTTGTCTTAGGTCTCTCTTTATGTAGTATTGTGTCTCTCTTTTTGTGATGTGTGTTTTGTTCTATATTTATATTGTATTTATTATTTCTTTGTTTTAATCCCAGGCCCCCATCTCCGCAGGAGGCCTTTTGCCTTTTTGTAGGCCATCATGGTAAATAAGAATTTGTTCTTAACTGACTTGCCTAGTTAAATAAAGGTTCAATTAAAATAAAATAAAAACAAATTTTCCGCCATGTCTCCCTCTTCACCATCTCTCCTCCCGCTGTTCAAATCCAATCCAATCTCTGCATTCCACCACATATCCACTGAGAAAGCTCTCTGTCTGTCCATTCTGTGGAAGAGAAAAAGGTAAACCAGAGCGACAGGTTGACTCTTCTTCTGGGTGGAGGGAAGGGGGAGGAGACAGGAGCTAAACTCAACTGTGTTTAGTCAGAAGTCAATCTAAAACACTAATAGTGGTTTGCCCTTTCCTGCAGTCAATGGCCAAAAGCGCCCTCTTTGGCCTCATGGGTGGAACCTTACAAAAATCCGGTGTTTCTACAGTATGTCAAACAGTTTTGTTATATTTCAGTCTTCTGTGATGTATATAGAGTGCAATATTGGGATGCAAACTCAAAATGGACAACATTTCAACTCTATATCTGACATGTTGTATACTTTAGTTTCATAGTAGATTTGTTTAAGACTACCAAATGACTCCATGAGACAGTAGATTTGTTTAAGACTACCAAATGACTCCATGAGACAGTAGCCAGGGTAATGCAACACAAAGACAGAGAGAGGAGGAGAGGAGGATGAGGACAAAGATCGAGGAGGAGAGGTAAGAAAGTTGCTTATTGCACAACTCCACTGGTCTCTGGCTATCTGTTGCCAGCTTCTCCCTATTCCTCTCTCTCTCGCTTTCTCTCTCTCTTCACACACACTCAGGACTGTGATTCAGGCAGGTCTCTGGTTCCACAGGAACCTGATCTGTCTTAAAAGAGTAAAAGCTGCAGGTAAATTGGTGACTAAAATTACTTGGAGCTTCCATAGGAGGGAGGGATTTATATATATAGTGTACAGTATATATAATAAGTAGACAAAATATTAGGAACATGCCAAGTGAAAGCTATGATCCCTTATTGATGTCACGTGTTAAACCCACTTCTAATCAATGTAGATGAAGGGGAGGAGACAGGTTAAAGAAGGATTTTTAAGCCTTGAGACAATTGAGACATGGATTGTGTATGAGTGCCGTTCAGAGGGTGAATGGGCAAGACAAAATTGAAGTGCATTTGAAAGGGGTATGGTAGTAGGTGCCAGGCACACCGGTTTGTGTCAAGAACTGCAATGCTGCTGGGTTTGTCATGCTCAACA
>NC_143048.1:36987500-36995000 GCF_057628025.1 Oncorhynchus mykiss
AGGCAGGAGAGAGAAGGTTTGGGGACAGAGGAGGGAGAGAGAGCGGGGAGGGAGGAGATGGGGACAGAGGGAGGGGGAGGGAGTGGGGACAGAGAGGGGGAGTTATGGGGTTCTAGGGACATGTGATATGGCACAGCTCTCCGCTGGCTTTGTTCTCCTCGTCTACAGACTAACAGGCAGGACAATACCCCTGGACATGGCCCCTTCTCTTTAACTCTTTCTACCTCTTATTCTTTACAGGCGGGGGAATCAGAGAAAGACACAGAGAGAAAGAGAGCGAGAGAGAGAGTTCCAGAACCAGAAGACATTACGTCATCTGCCCTACCTGTCTGTGTCTGCATGTTCCTGTGTCTGTCCCTGTGTCTGTCTCCAGCTGTCCATGTGTGTTCAACTGTCTGTTCCTGTCTCTGTGTCTGTCCCTATTCCCAGCTGTCCCTGTGTGTTCAACTGTCTGTCCCTATTCACCTGTCTCTGTGTATGTCCCTATTCCCAGCTGTCCCTGTGTGTTCACCTGTCTGTTCCTGTCTCTGTGTCTGTCCCTATTCCCAGCTGTCCCTGTGTGTTCAACTGCCTGTCCCTGTCTCCAGCTGTCCTTGTGTGTTCACCTGTCTGTTCCTGTCTCTGTGTCTGTCCCTGACCCCAACTGTCCCTGTGTGTTCACCTGTCTGTAGTGTCTCTACTGTTGGTCTGGCTCTACCTGTGAACTCTTCACCCCTGAAGTGCACTCCTGACCACATTCCTGCTCAAGTCCGCCACACTGAGCACACATACAGTACACACATGCACACACTCTCAGACCTGCCCAATACACACAAACACATGTAGCGTGTGTATTTCTCAGTGTGCCAGTTTGTATGCATATAAAACATTTCAAAATGATTTGACTCACACACACAAACACACACAGACACGGCTGTGGCCGTATCTGTGTGTCGCTAGATTAGCGGCCAGGTCACCCATGATACAAGTCCGTATTCGACATCCATACAGGTCTGAGGACATCAGGAGATGACGTGGAAACCGGCCAATAGGGCAACAGTGATCGCTGTCATCTTCAGGTAGGTTTCAGTTTTGCTGGAGCGTTGTGGACGGGGATGGCGGATTTTTAATTTTTTTTATTGAACCTTTATTTAACCAGGTAGGCTAGTTGAGAACAAGTTCTCATTTACAATTGTGACCTGGCCAAGATAAAGCATAGCAGTGTGAACAGACAACACAGAGTTACACATGGAGTAAACAATTAACAAGTCAATAACACAGTAGAAAAAATAAAAAAAAGAGAGTCTATATACATTGTGTGCAAAAGGCATGAGGAGGTAGGTGAATAATTACAATTTTGCAGATTAACACTGGAGTGATAAATGATCAGATGGTCATGTACAGGTAGAGATATTGGTGTGCAAAAGAGCAGAAAAGTAAATAAATATAAACAGTATGGGGATGAGGTAGGTAAATGATGTGGGCTATTTACCGATAGACTATGTACAGATCGGTTAGCTGCTCAGATAGCAGATGTTTGAAGTTGATGAGGGAGATAAAAGTCTCCAACTTCAGCGGTTTTTGCAATTCGTTCCAGTCACAGGCAGCAGAGAACTGGAAGGAAAGGCGGCCAAATGAGGTGTTGGCTTTAGGGATGATCAGTGAGATACACCTGCTGGAACGTGTGCTACGGGTGGGTGTTGCCATCGTGACCAGTGAACTGAGATAAGGCGGAGCTTTACCTAGCATGGACTTGTAGATGACCTGGAGCCAGTGGGTCTGGCGACGAATATGTAGCGAGGGCCAGCCGACTAGAGCATACAGGTCGCAGTGGTGGGTGGTGTAAGGTGCTTTAGTAACAAAACGGATCGCACTGTGATAAACTGCATCCAGTTTGCTGAGTAGAGTACTGGAAGCATACAGATAGCCGTATGCATCTGATTTCAAATGTTGCAAGTTCAAATTCAGCAATTAAAAGTTGTATTTTAGATTTGTGTTTTTTATTCCAAACCTATAAGGAAGACGCTGGAAGACAGGAAGCAGGTGCAGATGTTTAATCATTTCCATGCTAGGAAAATCTCATCGAATTTGGCTAACTTTCTATTAAAACATATTGTAGTGAGATCATTTTTGGGGGGGAAATGAATAGTGAGTATGTCCACTTCACCATCGCACCATTTTATTGGTAAACTACGATGTAAGGTAAAAGTAAAAAATGGTGCCACCCAAAACATAATATTGTGTATTTATCATAATTTGCTATTAATCCAGAGAGGTTAGAAACATTATCGAAATCCTCTAATTTAATAACATTTCGATAATAAATAGATATATTAAGAGACTGTGAGAGATAGTTGAGATAAGGGGAGGAGAGAGAGGGGGGAGGAGAGAGGGAGGGGAGGAGAGAGAGGGAGGGAGGGAAAAGGAGGGAGAGAGAGGGAAGAGGAGAGAGAGGAGGCAGAGAGGGGGGAGGAGAGAGGGAGGGGAGGAGAGAGAGGGAGGGAGGGAAAAGGAGAGAGAGAGGGAAGAGGAGAGAGAGGAGGGAGGAGAGACAGGGTGTATGAGAGACAGGGAGGAGGAGAGAGAGAGAGGGAGAGGGAGGAGGAGAGAGGGAGGAAGGATGTGCAGCGTGAGAAAGTGCAAAGAGCCAGGCAGACAAGGAGGAGATGAGAGATGGAGGGATAATGAAAGGAAGAGAGGAGAGACAGGAATAATGGCTCATAATGTGAGAAACAGGAGAACAACCTCAGAGCAGGACTCAATGAGACTATCTGTCACACACACACACACCCACACAACCAGGTCAGATCAAACTCGTCCTCCCTAGTACACTTCCTCTCTATCTTCCTAACTCTCTGCTTTTGTGTGTGTGTGTGTGTGTGTGTGTGTGTGTGTGTGTGTGTGTGTGTGTGTTTCCTTCTCCCTGGTCAGCATTTTCTCATGTGCAGGGTGCTGTGATGCAGAGAACATCAACCTATAGCACAGGGAACATTGAGAGGAAAACAGAAAGCTCTGTGTTAGAGGTTAATGGTTAGAGGTCATACCCATCATAGACTCCCATCAGCAGCTGTACGGTGTACTGTATAGTATAACTGGCTATTCTAACAGAGTATGTCATCATGACTGTGTGTTGGTTACTCCAACAGGATATCAGCCATTGTGTGTAAGAGTATAATTGTGTGTGTTTGTGCATGTGTACGTGCGCGTGTGTTGGTTCCTCGAGTGTTTTGCATGTGGTTCTGAGAATAATGTCTTATATCCCCTATTGATGAGGCTGGGAGGGGGAAGGTGTTCTACAGCACCACAGTTCAGGTCCCAGCTGGTCTAGAGTCAAGCCCCTTCTAGAACATCATGAACCCAGTTACTTCCCCGATCGCAGCCCAAAAACAGACACCACACTGCAATACACAAATAATAGGCATCTTTTGTCCCTGTCATGCTGTGGTATCCAGTAACCCACCACCACAACCCTCCAGGCATTGGAGCCCCTCTGCAGGGAGACAAAGGAGAGTGAAATTCTATGGTTATTAGTCAGATGTTACCAGTCCTGGTAGACTTGCTCCATAGAGACGGGGCGTGGGTTTGGGCTTCAGATGTTACCAGTCCTGGTAGACTTGCTCCATAGAGACGGGGCGTGGGTTTGGGCTTCAGATGTTACCAGTCCTAGTAGACTTGCTCCATAGAGACGGGGCGTGGGTTTGGGCTTCAGATGTTACCAGTCCTGGTAGACTTGCTCCATAGAGACGGGGCGTGGGTTTGGGCTTCAGATGTTACCAGTCCTAGTAGACTTGCTCCATAGATCCAAGATGGCGTAGCAGTAGGACGTGTTGTCGTGTCCCTTGTATATATCGTTTGTTTTCGTTTCGTTTTCGTTTTTTTTCTTCACATATCTTTAAAACTTTTTGCTGAACCTCAACTTCTTCTAAATACTCTCCTGCAACCCGCCTCACCCAACGTAGCTTTTTTTCCTAAAGTATTTATATTTACTTCGGATCTGGAACCCCTCAACTGAAGCTAGCCAACTAGCCAACTAACTACCAGCTTCAGCAAAACATTGCTAGCGGTCTTCAGCTAACCGGTCATCAGCTAACCTTTAGCTCGGAAAGCTCTCGCCAGTTCGAACAACGCGACTCTAACCAGAGCATAACGGACCTATTTATTATTTTATTTTTATTTTTCACCCCCGGATTCCCATCGCAAACGGAACATTTTGAGCTCCTGGGCTACAATATCCAGACCCACGACCGGTCCATTGATGTCACCGCATGAAGAGGAATAAACAGACTCCCCCCATCGCGACGTCCCCAAAGGCTAACTCTCTAGCCCTTGCTATCTCCTTGCTTGCAAATTCGGCCTGCTAACTGCTAGCTTGTTTAGCCCGGTCCGCTAACTGCTACCGTGTTTAGCACCGTCTACTAACTGTTAGCTTGTTAGCACAGGCCTGCTAACCATCTGAATCGCCGCGTCCCAAACACTCACTGAACCCATATTTACTTTCTATCCCTTTTCGATTTTTAATTTGTTTATACCTTCCGGTAACCTGCCTCACCCAATGTGATACGGAACCGCTATTATCTTTACATTTTTAGAACACACTCAAGAACCTTCAGAAGCTAACCAGCTAACTGGCTACAAGCTATTTAGTCATTGTTAGTTTTCTAACCTGGATAACACTCGCCAGTCCAGCTTCCCTGCCCCATCCACCGCTGCCCCTTGGACACTGATCACTTGGCTACATAGCTGATGCATGCTGGACTGTCCATTAATTCACGGTAATCCATTCTGCTTGTTTATGTTTTATCTGTCGGCCCCAGCCGCACTTAGGCTCTGTGTGTAGTTAATCCGACCCTCTCTGCCTAATCAATCGCCATTCTACCTGCTGTTGTTGTGCTAGCTGATTAGCTGTTGTTGTCTCACCTACTGTTTTAGCTAGCTCTCCCAATTCAACACCTGTGATTACTGTATGCCTTGCTGTATGTCTCTCTCAAATGTCAATATGCCTTGTATACTGTTGTGCAGGTTAGTTATCATTGTTTTAGTTTACAATGGAGCCCCTAGTTCCACTCTTTATACCCCTGATACCTCCTTTGTCCCACCCCCCACACATGCGGTGACCTCACCCATTACAACCAGCATGTCCAGAGATACAACCTCTCTCATCATCACCCAGTGCCTGGGCTTACCTCCGCTGTACCCGCACCCCACCATACCCCTGTTTGCGCATTATGCCCTGAATATATTCTACCATGCCCAGAAACCTGCTCCTCTTATTCTCTGTCCCCAACGCCCTAGGCGACCAGTTTTGATAGCCTTCAGCCGCACCCTCATACTACTCCTTCTCTGTTCCGCGGGTGATGTGGAGGTAAACCCAGGCCCTGCATGTCCCCAGGCACCCTCATTTGTTGACTTCTGTGATCGAAAAAGCCTTGGTTTCATGCATGTCAACATCAGAAGCCTCCTCCCTAAGTGTGTCTTACTCACTGCTCTAGCACACTCTGCTAACCCTGATGTCCTTGCCGTGTCTGAATCCTGGCTCAGGAAGGCCACCAAAAATTCTGAGATTTCCATACCCAACTATAACATCTTCCGTCAAGATAGAACTGCCAAAGGGGGAGGAGTTGCAGTCTACTGCAGAGATAGCCTGCAAAGTAATGTCATACTCTCCAGGTCCATACCCAAACAGTTCGAACTACTAATTTTGAAAATTACTCTCTCCAGAAATAAGTCTCTCACTGTTGCCGCCTGCTACCGACCCCCCTCAGCTCCCAGCTGTGCCCTGGACACCATTTGTGAATTGATCGCCCCCCATCTAGCTTCAGAGTTTGTTCTGTTAGGTGACCTAAACTGGGATATGCTTAACACCCCGGCAGTCCTACAATCTAAGCTAGATGCCCTCAATCTCACTCAAATCATCAAGGAACCCACCAGGTACAACCCTAACTCTGTAAACAAGGGCACCCTCATTGACGTCATCCTGACCAACTGGCCCTCCAAATACACCTCCGCTGTCTACAACCAGGATCTCAGCGATCACTGCCTCATTGCCTGTATCCGCTACGGAGCCGCAGTCAAACGACCACCCCTCATCACTGTCAAACGCTCCCTAAAACACTTCTGTGAGCAGGCCTTTCTAATCGACCTGGCCCGGGTATCCTGGAAGGACATTGACCTCATCCCGTCAGTTGAGGATGCCTGGTCTTTCTTTAAAAGTAACTTCCTCACCATTTTAGATAAGCATGCTCCGTTCAAAAAATGCAGAACTAAGAACAGATATAGCCCCTGGTTCACTCCAGACCTGACTGCCCTCGACCAGCACAAAAACATCCTGTGGCGGACTGCGCTAACATCAAATAATCCCCGCGATATGCAACTGTTCAGGGAAGTCAGGAACCAATACACACAGTCAGTCAGGAAAGCTAAAGCCAACTTCTTCAGGCAGAAGTTTGCATCCTGTAGCTCCAACTCCAAAAAGTTCTGGGACACTGTGAAGTCCATGGAGAACAAGAGCACCTCCTCCCAGCTGCCCACTGCACTGAGACTAGGTAACATGGTCACCACCGATAAATCCATGATTATCGAAAACTTCAACAAGCATTTCTCAACGGCTGGCCATGCCTTCCGCCTGGCTACTCCAACCTCGGACAACAGCTCCCCCCCCCCCCGCAGCTACTCGCCCAAGCCTCTCCAGGTTCTCCTTTACCCAAATCCAGATAGCAGATGTCCTGAAAGAGCTGCAAAACCTGGACCCGTACAAATCAGCTGGGCTGGACAATCTGGACCCTCTATTCCTGAAACTATCCGCCGCCATTGTCGCAACCCCTATTACCAGCCTGTTCAACCTCTCTTTCATATCGTCTGAGATCCCCAAGGATTGGAAAGCTGCCGCAGTCATCCCCCTCTTCAAAGGGGGCGACACCCTGGACCCAAACTGTTACAGACCTATATCCATCCTGCCCTGCCTATCTAAGGTCTTCGAAAGCCAAGTCAACAAACAGGTCACTGACCATCTTGAATCCCACCGTACCTTCTCCGCTGTGCAATCTGGTTTCCGAGCCGGTCACGGGTGTACCTCAGCCACGCTCAAGGTACTAAACGATATCATAACCGCCATCGATAAAAGACAGTACTGTGCAGCCGTCTTCATAGACCTTGCCAAGGCTTTCGACTCTGTCAATCACCGTATTCTTATCGGCAGACTCAGTAGCCTCGGTTTTTCGGATGACTGCCTTGCCTGGTTCACCAATTCCTTTGCAGACAGAGTTCAGTGTGTCAAATCGGAGGGCATGCTGTCCGGTCCTCTGGCAGTCTCTATGGGGGTGCCACAGGGTTCAATTCTCGGGCCGACTCTTTTCTCTGTATATATCAATGATGTTTCTCATGCTGCGGGCGATTCCCTGATCCACCTCTACGCAGACGACACCATTCTATATACTTCCGGCCCGTCCTTGGACACTGTGCTATCTAACCTCCAAACGAGCTTCAATGCCATACAGCACTCCTTCCGTGGCCTCCAACTGCTCT
>NC_143048.1:37000000-37032500 GCF_057628025.1 Oncorhynchus mykiss
TGTGTGGCGTAAGCTGCGCGCTCTAAGGATCCCGTTTTCCATTCCAGTGCTACGCACTAGATATTTGTCTTTTTTTATTGGATTATAAACCTCTCCCAATCCTTAACCCTTACCGTGACCTTTTGGAATGAATGTCTAAACTGGAGTTGTTGCTGTTGTAACCGTGACCTTTTGGAATGAATGTCTAAACTTAACCGTGGAGTTGTTGCTGTTGTAACCGTGACCTTTTGGAATGAATGTCTAAACTGGAGTTGTTGCTGTTGTAACCGTGACCTTTTGGAATGAATGTCTAAACTGGAGTTGTTGCTGTTGTAACCGTAACCTTTTGGAATGAATGTCTAAACTTAACCGTGGAGTTGTTGCTGTTGTAACCGTAACCTTTTGGAATGAATGTCTAAACTTAACCGTGGAGTTGTTGCTGTTGTAACCGTAACCTTTTGGAATGAATGTCTAAACTTAACCGTGGAGTTGTTGCTGTTGTAACCGTAACCTTTTGGAATGAATGTCTAAACTTAACCGTGGAGTTGTTGCTGTTGTAACCGTGACCTTTTGGAATGAATGTCTAAACTTAATCGTGGAGTTGTTGCTGTTGTAACCGTAACCTTTTGGAATGAATGTCTAAACTTAACCGTGGAGTTGTTGCTGTTGTAACCGTAACCTTTTGGAATGAATGTCTAAACTTAACCGTGGAGTTGTTGCTGTTGTAACCGTAACCTTTTGGAATGAATGTCTAAACTTAACCGTGGAGTTGTTGCTCTTGTAACCGTAACCTTTTGGAATGAATATCTAAACTTAACCGTGGAGTTGTTGCTGTTGTAACCGTAACCTTTTGGAATGAATGTCTAAACTTAACCGTGGAGTTGTTGCACAACGCATCACCGGGGGCAAACTACCTGCCCTCCAGGACACCTACACCACCCGATGTCACAGGAAGGCCATAAAGATCATCAAGGACATCAACCACCCGAGCCACTGCCTGTTCACCCCGCTATCATCCAGAAGGCGAGGTCAGTACAGGTGCATCAAAGCTGGGACCGAGAGACTGAAAAACAGCTTCTATCTCAAGGCCATCAGACTGTTAAACAGCCACCACTAACACTGAGTGGCTGCTGCCAACACACTGACACTGACTCAACTCCAGCCACTTTAATAATGGGAATTGATGGGAAATGATGTAAATATATCACTAGCCACTTTAAACAATGCTACCTTATATAAATGTTACTTACCCTACATTATTCATCTCATACGCATACGTATATACTGTACTCTATATCATCGACGGTATCCTTATGTATCACTAGCCACTTTATACTATACTATGCCACTTTGTTTACATACTCATCTCATTGTACATACTGTACCCGCTACCATCTACTGTATCTTGCCTATGCTGCTCTGTACCATCACTCATTCATATATCCTTATGTACATATTCTTTATCCCCTTACACTGTGTACAAGACAGTAGTTTTGGAATTGTTAGTTAGATTACTTGTTATTACTGCATTGTCGGAACTAGAAGCACAAGCATTTCGCTACACTCGCATTAACATCTGCTAACCATGTGTATGTGACAAATAAAATTTGATTTGATTTGATTTGATTTGATTTGTTGCTGTTGTAACCGTAACCTTTTGGAATGAATGTCTAAACTTAACCGTGGAGTTGTTGCTGTTGTAACCGTAACCTTTTGGAATGAATGTCTAAACTTAACCGTGGAGTTGTTGCTGTTGTAACCGTAACCTTTTGGAATGAATGTCTAAACTTAACCGTGGAGTTGTTGCTGTTGTAACCGTAACCTTTTGGAATGAATGTCTAAACTTAACCGTGGAGTTGTTGCTGTTGTAACCGTAACCTTTTGGAATGAACGTCTAAACTTAACCGTGGAGTTGTTGCTGTTGTAACCGTAACCTTTTGGAATGAACGTCTAAACTTAACCGTGGAGTTGTTGCTGTTGTAACCGTAACCTTTTGGAATGAACGTCTAAACTTAACCGTGGAGTTGTTGCTGTTGTAACCGTAACCTTTTGGAATGAACGTCTAAACTTAACCGTGGAGTTGTTGCTGTTGTAACCGTAACCTTTTGGAATGAACGTCTAAACTTAACCGTGGAGTTGTTGCTGTTGTAACCGTAACCTTTTGGAATGAACGTCTAAACTTAACCGTGGAGTTGTTGCTGTTGTAACCGTAACCTTTTGGAATGAACGTCTAAACTTAACCGTGGAGTTGTTGCTGTTGTAACCGTAACCTTTTGGAATGAACGTCTAAACTTAACCGTGGAGTTGTTGCTGTTGTAACCGTAACCTTTTGGAATGAACGTCTAAACTTAACCGTGGAGTTGTTGCTGTTGTAACCGTAACCTTTTGGAATGAACGTCTAAACTTAACCGTGGAGTTGTTGCTGTTGTAACCGTGACCTTTTGGAATGAATGTCTAAACTTAATCGTGGAGTTGTTGCTGTTGTAACCGTAACCTTTTGGAATGAATGTCTAAACTTAACCGTGGAGTTGTTGCTGTTGTAACCGTAACCTTTTGGAATGAATGTCTAAACTTAACCGTGGAGTTGTTGCTGTTGTAACCGTAACCTTTTGGAATGAATGTCTAAACTTAACCGTGGAGTTGTTGCTCTTGTAACCGTAACCTTTTGGAATGAATATCTAAACTTAACCGTGGAGTTGTTGCTGTTGTAACCGTAACCTTTTGGAATGAATGTCTAAACTTAACCGTGGAGTTGTTGCTGTTGTAACCGTAACCTTTTGGAATGAATGTCTAAACTTAACCGTGGAGTTGTTGCTGTTGTAACCGTAACCTTTTGGAATGAATGTCTAAACTTAACCGTGGAGTTGTTGCTGTTGTAACCGTAACCTTTTGGAATGAATGTCTAAACTTAACCGTGGAGTTGTTGCTGTTGTAACCGTAACCTTTTGGAATGAACGTCTAAACTTAACCGTGGAGTTGTTGCTGTTGTAACCGTAACCTTTTGGAATGAACGTCTAAACTTAACCGTGGAGTTGTTGCTGTTGTAACCGTAACCTTTTGGAATGAACGTCTAAACTTAACCGTGGAGTTGTTGCTGTTGTAACCGTAACCTTTTGGAATGAACGTCTAAACTTAACCGTGGAGTTGTTGCTGTTGTAACCGTAACCTTTTGGAATGAACGTCTAAACTTAACCGTGGAGTTGTTGCTGTTGTAACCGTAACCTTTTGGAATGAACATCTAAACTTAACCGTGGAGTTGTTGCTGTTGTAACCGTAACCTTTTGGAATGAACGTCTAAACTTAACCGTGGAGTTGTTGCTGTTGTAACCGTAACCTTTTGGAATGAACGTCTAAACTTAACCGTGGAGTTGTTGCTGTTGTAACCGTAACCTTTTGGAATGAACGTCTAAACTTAACCGTGGAGTTGTTGCTGTTGTAACCGTAACCTTTTGGAATGAACGTCTAAACTTAACCGTGGAGTTGTTGCTGTTGTAACCGTAACCTTTTGGAATGAACGTCTAAACTTAACCGTGGAGTTGTTGCTGTTGTAACCGTAACCTTTTGGAATGAACGTCTAAACTTAACCGTGGAGTTGTTGCTGTTGTAACCGTAACCTTTTGGAATGAATGTCTAAACTTAACCGTGGAGTTGTTGCTGTTGTAACCGTAACCTTTTGGAATGAATGTCTAAACTTAACCGTGGAGTTGTTGCTGTTGTAACCGTAACCTTTTGGAATGAATGTCTAAACTTAACCGTGGAGTTGTTGCTGTTGTAACCGTAACCTTTTGGAATGAATGTCTAAACTTAACCGTGGAGTTGTTGCTGTTGTAACCGTAACCTTTTGGAATGAATGTCTAAACTTAACCGTGGAGTTGTTGCTGTTGTAACCGTAACCTTTTGGAATGAATGTCTAAACTTAACCGTGGAGTTGTTGCTGTTGTAACCGTAACCTTTTGGAATGAATGTCTAAACTTAACCGTGGAGTTGTTGCTGTTGTAACCGTAACCTTTTGGAATGAATGTCTAAACATAACCGTGGAGTTGTTGCTGTTGTAACCGTAACCTTTTGGAATGAATGTCTAAACTTAACCGTGGAGTTGTTGCTGTTGTAACCGTAACCTTTTGGAATGAATGTCTAAACTTAACCGTGGAGTTGTTGCTGTTGTAACCGTAACCTTTTGGAATGAATGTCTAAACTTAACCGTGGAGTTGTTGCTGTTGTAACCGTAACCTTTTGGAATGAATGTCTAAACATAACCGTGGAGTTGTTGCTGTTGTAACCGTAACCTTTTGGAATGAATGTCTAAACTTAACCGTGGAGTTGTTGCTGTTGTAACCGTAACCTTTTGGAATTAATGTCTAAACTTAACCGTGGAGTTGTTGCTGTTGTAACCGTAACCTTTTGGAATTAATGTCTAAACTTAACCGTGGAGTTGTTGCTGTTGTAACCGTAACCTTTTGGAATGAATGTCTAAACTTAACCGTGGAGTTGTTGCTGTTGTAACCGTAACCTTTTGGAATTAATGTCTAAACATAACCGTGGAGTTGTTGCTGTTGTAACCGTAACCTTTTGGAATGAATGTCTAAACTTAACCGTGGAGTTGTTGCTGTTGTAACCGTAACCTTTTGGAATGAATGTCTAAACTTAACCGTGGAGTTGTTGCTGTTGTAACCGTAACCTTTTGGAATGAATGTCTAAACTTAACCGTGGAGTTGTTGCTGTTGTAACCGTAACCTTTTGGAATGAATGTCTAAACTTAACCGTGGAGTTGTTGCTGGTGTAACCGTAACCTTTTGGAATGAATGTCTAAACTTAACCGTGGAGTTGTTGCTGTTGTAACCGTAACCTTTTGGAATGAATGTCTAAACTTAACCGTGGAGTTGTTGCTGTTGTAACCGTAACCTTTTGGAATTAATGTCTAAACATAACCGTGGAGTTGTTGCTGTTGTAACCGTAACCTTTTGGAATGAATGTCTAAACTTAACCGTGGAGTTGTTGCTGTTGTAACCGTAACCTTTTGGAATGAATGTCTAAACTTAACCGTGGAGTTGTTGCTGTTGTAACCGTAACCTTTTGGAATGAATGTCTAAACTTAACCGTGGAGTTGTTGCTGTTGTAACCGTAACCTTTTGGAATGAATGTCTAAACTTAACCGTGGAGTTGTTGCTGTTGTAACCGTAACCTTTTGGAATGAATGTCTAAACTTAACCGTGGAGTTGTTGCTGTTGTAACCGTAACCTTTTGGAATGAATGTCTAAACTTAACCGTGGAGTTGTTGCTGTTGTAACCGTAACCTTTTGGAATGAATGTCTAAACATAACCGTGGAGTTGTTGCTGTTGTAACCGTAACCTTTTGGAATGAATGTCTAAACTTAACCGTGGAGTTGTTGCTGTTGTAACCGTAACCTTTTGGAATGAATGTCTAAACTTAACCGTGGAGTTGTTGCTGTTGTAACCGTAACCTTTTGGAATGAATGTCTAAACTTAACCGTGGAGTTGTTGCTGTTGTAACCGTAACCTTTTGGAATGAATGTCTAAACATAACCGTGGAGTTGTTGCTGTTGTAACCGTAACCTTTTGGAATGAATGTCTAAACTTAACCGTGGAGTTGTTGCTGTTGTAACCGTAACCTTTTGGAATTAATGTCTAAACTTAACCGTGGAGTTGTTGCTGTTGTAACCATAACCTTTTGGAATGAATGTCTAAACTTAACCGTGGAGTTGTTGCTGTTGTAACCGTAACCTTTTGGAATGAATGTCTAAACTTAACCGTGGAGTTGTTGCTGTTGTAACCGTAACCTTTTGGAATTAATGTCTAAACATAACCGTGGAGTTGTTGCTGTTGTAACCGTAACCTTTTGGAATGAATGTCTAAACTTAACCGTGGAGTTGTTGCTGTTGTAACCGTAACCTTTTGGAATGAATGTCTAAACTTAACCGTGGAGTTGTTGCTGTTGTAACCGTAACCTTTTGGAATGAATGTCTAAACTTAACCGTGGAGTTGTTGCTGTTGTAACCGTAACCTTTTGGAATGAATGTCTAAACTTAACCGTGGAGTTGTTGCTGGTGTAACCGTAACCTTTTGGAATTAATGTCTAAACTTAACCGTGGAGTTGTTGCTGTTGTAACCGTAACCTTTTGGAATGAATGTCTAAACTTAACCGTGGAGTTGTTGCTGTTGTAACCGTAACCTTTTGGAATTAATGTCTAAACATAACCGTGGAGTTGTTGCTGTTGTAACCGTAACCTTTTGGAATGAATGTCTAAACTTAACCGTGGAGTTGTTGCTGTTGTAACCGTAACCTTTTGGAATGAATGTCTAAACTTAACCGTGGAGTTGTTGCTGTTGTAACCGTAACCTTTTGGAATGAATGTCTAAACTTAACCGTGGAGTTGTTGCTGTTGTAACCGTAACCTTTTGGAATGAATGTCTAAACTTAACCGTGGAGTTGTTGCTGGTGTAACCGTAACCCTAACCCAAACTTAACCATATAAATATTATAGTTTGGAGAAACCTCTAAATCTGACATTTGGACAATCGGAATCTGAAGTCAAAATGGCAAATCCGTGAGATCCTGTTGGAAATGGGAGCAAGCAGAATGATTACCACTACTGTAACAGTGTTGCCTAAATTTGTGACTCATGTCAGGAAACTAGGCATACCGTGGCAAGACAAAGTAAGTGAACCCTTTAGAATTACCTGGATTTCTGCATGAATTGGTCATAAAATGTGATCTGATCTTCATCTATAACTAGCAGAGCCATTTGCTTTGCTAGTTATAAGTCCCACAGTTGACGGTGCATGTCAGAGCAAAAACCAAGCCATGAGGTCAAGAGGAATTGTCCGTAGAGCTCCAAGACAGGATTGTGTCGAGGCACAGATCTGAGGAAGGGTACCCAAACATGTCTACAGCACTGAAGTTCCCCAACAACACAGTGGCCTCCATCATTCTTAAATATAAGAAGATTGGAACGACCAAAACTCTTCCTAGAGCCTGCCGCCCGGCCAAACTGATCAATCAGGGGCGAAGGGCGTTGGTCAGGGAGGTAACCTGATGGTCACTTTGATAGAGATAGGATAAACTTCCAGAAGGACAACCATCTCTGGAGCACTCCACCATTTATGCCTTTATGGTAGAGTTGCCAGATGGAAATTCCTCAGTAAGGCACATGGCAGCCCGCTTGGAGTCTGCCGAAAAGCACCTTAAGGACTCTCAGACCATGAGAAATAAGATAGTTTGGTCTGATGAAACCAACTCTTGGGCCTGAATGCCACACATGTCACGTCTGGAGGAAACATGCACCATCTCCATGGTGAAGAATAATGATAGTAGCATCATGCTGTGGGGATGTTTTTCAGCGGCAGGGACTGGGAGACTAGTCAGGATCGAGGAAAAGATGAAGAGAGCAAAGTACAAAGAGATACTTGATGAAAACCTGCTCCAGAGCACTGGTTCTAAGACTGGGGCGAAGGTTCACCTTCGACCCTAATCGGACAGCCAAGACAGCCAATGCTCCCCATCCAACCTGACAGAGCTTGAATAATGGGATAAAGTCCCAAGATATAGGTGTGCCAAGCCTGTAGCATCATACCCAAGAAGAATAAAGGCTGTAATATCTGCCAAAGGTGTTTCAACAAAGTACTTAGTAAAGGGTCTGAATAGTTATGTAAATGTGATATTTGTTATATGTAATAATTAAAAACCTGTTTTTGCTTTGTCTTTATGGGGTATTTTGTGTAGATTGATGAGAGGGGGAAAATGAATTAACCATTTTAGAATAAGGCTGTAGTTAACAAAATGTGTAAAAAGTCAAGGGGTCTAAATACTTTCCAAATTCACTACAGACAGACAGACAGACAGACAGACAGACAGACAGACAGACAGGTGGGAAGCAAGCACGTGTATTTCACTGAGCTGTGACAGACTGACAGGGGTGTGACAATTCATTTTAATGTAACTTTTTATCTTCAAAACTGTGCACCTTCCTCAAACAATAGCATGGAATTATTTCACTGTAATAACTACTGTAAATTGGACAATGAATGCAGTTAGATTAACAAGAATTTAAGCTTTCTGCCAATATCAGATATGTCTATTTCCTGGGAAATTTTCTTGGCTCGCCGACTAACATTATGTGTATGATCCTTGTAGTAATATTATTCGCATTTCAGAGCCATTTGCTTTGCTAGTTATAAGTCCCACAGTTGATGGTATGTGTCAGAGCAAAAACCAGGCCACTAGGTCGAAATGAATTGTCCTTAGAGCTCCAAGACAGGACTGTGTCGAGGCCCAGATCTGGGGAAGGGTACCAAAAAATGTCTGCAGCATTGAAGTTCCCCAAGAACACAGTGGCCTCCATCATTCTTAAATAGAAGAAGTTTGGAATGACCAAAACTCTTCCTAGAGCCTGTCACCCGACCAAACGGAGCAATCAGGGGCAAAAAGCTAATTGCATTAGCCTACGTTAAATCAACCGTCCTGCAGGGGACCCACAAATCCTGAAGAAGTTTAAAACTTCTTAATGCTAAAGGGGCACTATTTTCACGTCCGGATGAAAGTGTGCCCAAAATAAACTGCCTGCTACTCAGGCCCAGAAGCTAGGATATGCATATAATTAGATTATATATATATATAAGTAGATTTATAAGTATATTTTGATAGAAAACACTCTAAAGTTTCTAAAACTGTTAAAATTATGTCTGTGAGTTTAACAGAACTTATGGCAGGCAAAACCCCGAGGACAAACCATCCAGGAATTTTTTATTTTGAGGTCACTCTCTTTTCAATGGGTTTTCTATGTGGATCTAGATTTCTAAGGCACTTGATTGCAGTTCCTCTCGCTTCCACTAGATGTCAACAGTCTTTAGAAATTGGTTGATGTTTTTCCTTTGAGATATTAAGAAGTAGTTATTTCCTATCTGGTTGGGGCGCACGACTTGAAAGCTCGCTCCACTTTGTTTTCGTCCGGTATTGAACACAGTTTTTTCCATATTAAATGTGATTGATTATTTAAGTTTAAAAACACCTAAAGTTGGATTAGGAAAGTTGTTTGAAATGTTTGGACCAAGTTTACAGGTAATTTATTAGATACTTTGTAGTCATGTTGCGCGAGTTGGAAACGGTGTATTTTCTGAGTCAAACGTGCCAAATAAATGGACGTTATGGGGATATAACAACAGAATTTATCGAACAAAAGGACCATTTGTGATGTTTATGGGACATATTGGAGTGCCAACAGAAGAAGATCTTCAAAGGTAAGTCATGAATTATATGTCATTTCTGACTTTTGTGTCGCGCCTGGTGGGTTGAAATATGATTTTCATGTGTTTGTTTGATGAGGTGCTGTCCTCAGATAATAGCATGGTTTGCTTTCGCCGTAAAGCCTTTTTGAAATCTGACACTGTGGCTGGATTAACAAGAAGTTCATCTTTAAACTGATGTATAACACTTGTATGATTTATGAATTATTATTATGAGTCTTTCTGTTTTTGAATTTGGCGCGCTGCTATTTCACTAAGGGATCACTAAGAAGTTTTAATGTTCTTTTGTTGTTGTTTGCAGATGCACTATCCTTTTGACCCAATGCATCCTGTGCACGTGACAAATAAACTTAGATTTTATTTGATATAGTGTGTGTTTACCAGAGGTAACATGCACCAAAGTCAGATTGTGATATAGGCCAAGGACTATATGAAGTGTATTTTTACCTGGAGTTTTTCCTTATTGCAGGCTACTTCTTTTACCACTTTTAGTCTATAAATATTTGGTGGTTTACATCACTACTCACTCGGTTTAGCACATGGCCTCACGTTTGAATCCTTAAAGAGATGGGTAGGGCTAAAGCTTAAGAGGGTATGGACAATGCTGAATGGGTGTAGACAAAGAAGAGCTCTGCAGTAGGTGTACAAAAACGTTCCATTTTCTCAAAAGTGGGGTTAAAAGTTTAGCAACTTTCAAAGCAGACAGATAAACTACAACAACAACAGAATAGAAATACACACATTCTTCCATAACAACCCTACAGTGGGACATGAATGGGCTGTACTATATAGCCGGTTTTAAAAACCTAAAGTACAAAAAATAACATGCAGGAGAACAGTCTGAAAACAGTGTAACAGCTCCATTCTTGACAATATATTGTTTTTAATCATTATTAAAATGGCAGTAAGCCTTTTCAATGTTGCAACCTTTAAATTTGCCTGAACCTCTCTCGTCCTCTCCTCCTCTCTTATCCACGCTTTCAGTCTGCACTCTCATTCCCTTAATCTCATTCCACTCATTGTTTCTCTGCTTTCTGTATTTCTTTCTATCTTTCCTTTACTCTTTTTATTCTGTCTTGTAAAACCTCCTTAGACAAATTGGCAATCAGCACTGAACAAGAGAAGATACTTTGAGGGCTAGAGTGGATAAAGTGTGTGTGTGTGCGTGTGTGTTTGTGTGATTGCACTCTCCATGTGTGATGGGGTTAATAACCACTCTGACCAATCAGCATTCAAAGGAGTCCATTCAATGACATCACAAATGTCATGCCCCCATGAACACACACATACTGTACTCACTACTAATTGATTTTGTGAGTTTTTATGGATTCGAACACACTGCAGGCTTACATTGATCTGCAACATTAAATTGAAACTGAATTTAGAGAGAGAGAGAGAGAGAGAGAGAGAGAGAGAGAGAGAGAGAGAGAGAGAGAGAGAGAGGGGCAATGAAGGGGAGGGAGGGACCAACGGAGAGAAGGGGTGGCATATTTAAATAGGTCTTGTCTGGCTAAGTGAGTTAATGATCAAACAGATGCCTTCCTATAAATGCTAATTAACCACACAACAGATGAATAACAGACAAGTGGAGGAAGAAAAAACAGAGAACAGAAAGAGGACATTAGCCCAAGGCAGAGTGCTCTTGTCTCATTAGAGCATGTGTGTGTGTGTGTGTGTGTGTGTGTGTGTGTGTGTGTGTGTGTGTGTGTGTGTGTGTGTGTGTGTGTGTGTGTGTGTGTGTGTGTGTGTGTGTGTGTGTGTGTGTGTGTGCGCGCGCTTTCTGGTCAGTTTTGATGGTTGGCAATGAGCTGTGATGGTGATACAGGCCTAGTATCTGTGAGGAGTACAATGCAGATCATTGTCTGTCCAAGGACTCAGTTTAGTCAAACTAAAAACTCTAATGGCATTCTCACTCTCTCAATTTCATTTAAATTCAATTTAAGGGCTTTATTGGCATGGGAAACATATGTTAACATTGCCAATGCAAGTGAACCAGGTTATGAACAAAAGTGAAATAAATAATTCAAATTAAGAGTAAACATTACACTCACAAAAGTTCCAAAAGAATAAAATGATTACAAATGTCATATTATGTGCAAATAGTTATTTACAATGATGGTAATTCTCCAATGGTTGCCATTTTCTTGTGGCAACAGGTCACAAATCTTGCTATTGGGGTGGCAACCTGTGGTATTTCACCCAGTGGATATGGGAGTTTATCAAAAATTGGGTTTGTTTTTTAATTCTTTGTAGATCTGTGTAATCTGAGGGATATATGTGTCTCTAATATGGTCACACAATTGGCAGTAGGTTAGGAAGTGCAGCTCAGTTTCCACCTCATTTTGTGGGCAGTGAGCACATAGCCTGTTTTCTCTTGAGAGCCAGGTCTGCCTACGTCGGCCTTTCTCAATAGCAAGGCTATGCTCCCTGAGTCTGTACATAGTCAAAGCTTTCCTTAAGTTTGGGTCAGTCACAGTGGTCAGGTATTCTGCCGCTGTGTACTCTCTGTTTAGGGTCAGTCACAGGGGTCTGGTATTCTGCCACTGTGTACTCTCTGTTTAGGGCCAAATAGCATTCTAGTTTGCTCTGTTTTTTTTGTTAATTCTTTCCAATGTGTCAAGTAATTATCTTTCTGTTTTCTCATGATTTGGTTGGGTCTGATTGTGTTGCTGTCCTGGGGCTCTGTGGGGTCTGTCTCTGTTTGTGAACAGAGCCCCAGGACCAGCTTGCTTAGAGGACTATTCTCCAGGTTCATCTCTCTGTAGGGGATGGCTTTGAAATGGAAGGTTTGGGATTCGCTTCCTTTCAGGTGGTTGTAGAATTTAACGGCTCTTTTCAGGATTTTGATAATTAGCAGGTATCGGTCTAGTTCTGCTCTGCATCCATTATCTGGTGTTCTACCTTGTACACAGAGGATATTTTTGCAGAATACTGCATGCAGTGTCAATTTTCTGTGAATATTTGGTTGGTGAGCGGACCCCAGACCTCACAACCATGAAGGGCAATGGGTTTTATAACTCATTCAAGTATTTTTAGCCAGATCCTAATTGGTATGTACAATTGTATGTTCCTTTTGATGGCATAGAATGCCCTTCTTGCCTTGTCTCTCAGCTTGTTGACACCTTTGTGGAAGTTACCTGTGGTGCTGATGTTTAGGCCAAGGAATGTATAGCTTTTTGTGTACTCTAGCCTAGATGGAATTGGTATGTCTTGTCCTGGTGACTAGACCATTTTTTTGAACATCATTATTTTTGTCTTACTGAGATTTACTGTCAAGGCCCAGGTTTGACAGAATCTGTGCAGAAGATCTAGGTGCTGCTGTAGTTCCGCCTTGGTTGGTGACAGAAGCACCAGATCATCAGCAAACAGTAGACATTTGACTTCTGATTCTAGTAGGGTGAGGCCGGGTGCTGCAGACTGTTCTAGTGCCCTCGCCAATTCATTGATATATATATTTTGAAGAGAGTGAGGCTAAACTTGTCTCACCCCCGGCCCTGTGGAAAAAAAATTGTTTTAACCACACACTTGTCGTTTGTGTACATGGATTTTATAATGTTGTATGTTTTTCTCCCAACACCATTTTCCATCAATTTGTATAGCAGGCCCTTGTGACAAATTGAGTCAGAAGCTTTTTTGAAATCAACAAAGCATGAGAAGACTTTGCCTACATTTTGGTTTGTCAATTAGGGTGTGCAGAGTGAATAAGTGGTCTGTTGTGCGGTAATTTGCTAAAAATCCTATTTGACATTTGCTCAGTACAATGTTTTAGCTGAGGAAATGTATGAGTCTGCTGTTAATGATAATGCAGAGGATTTTCTCAAGGGTGCTGTTGACGCATATCCCACTGTAATTTTTAGCATCAAATTTTCTCCACTTCTGTGGGTTGGGGTGATCAGTCCTTGGTTCCAAATATTGAGAATATGCCAGAGCTGAGGATGATGTTAACAAGTTAAAGTATAGCCAATTGGAATTTGTGGTCTGTATATTTTATAATTTAATTTAGGATACCATCAACCCCACAGGCCTTTTTGGGTTGGAGGGTTTGTATTTTGTCACGTAGTTCATTCAATGTAATTGGAGAATCCAGTGGGTTCTGGTAGTCTTTAATAGTTGATTCTAAGATTTGTATTTGATCATGTATATGTTTTTGCTCTTTGTTATTTGTTAAAGAGCCAAAGGGATTGGAGAAGTGGCTAACCCATACATCTCCATATTGGACAGTTATCTCCTCATGTTGTTTTTTGTTTTAGTGTTTTCACTTCCCAGAAGTGAGTCTATGGATTCTTCAATTACATTGAGCTGATTTCTGATGTGCGGTTCCTTCTTTTTCCGTAGTGTATTTCTGTATTGTTTTAGTGATTCACCATAGTGAAGGCGTAGACTCGGGTTTTCTGGGTCTCTGTTTTTGGTTGGATAGGTTTTAATTTCTTTTTTCGGTTTTTGCATTCTTCGTCAAACCATTTGTCATTCTTGTTAATTGTCTTAGGTTGCCTGTTTAAAATGTTTAGATTTGATAGGGAAGCTGAGAGGTCAATTATACTGCTTAGGTTTTCTACTGCCATGTTTACACCTTCACAATTACAGTGGAACATTTTGTCAAGGAAATTGTCTACAAGAGATTGAATTTGTTGTTGTCTTATTGATTTTTTGTCGATTTCCACACTACTTTCCTTCCATCGATAGCATTATTTAATATTATTCAGTTCCTTTGGCTTTGATGCCTCATGATTGAGTATTTTTCTGCTCGAATCGAGTGCGATTTTGCTGTGATCTGATAGTGGTGTCAGTGGGCTGACTGTGAACGCTCTGAGACTCTGGGTTGAGATCAGTGATAAAATAGTCTACAGTAATATTGCCAAGTGATTAGCTACAGTTGACGTCGCAAGTTTACATACACCAGGTTGGAGTCATTAAAACTCCATAAATGTCTTGTGAAACAAACTATAGTTTTGGCAAGTCGGTTACAAATCAAATCAAATCAAAGTTTATTTGTCACATGCGCCGAATACAACAACCTTACAGTGAAATGCTTACTTACAGGCTCTAACCAATGGTGCGGAGAAAAAAAGGTGTGTGTGTGTGTCTGTGTGTGTGTAGGTAGGTAAAGAAATAAAACAACAGTAAGAAAACAGGCTATATACAGTAGCGAGGCTATAAAAGTAGCTAGGCTACATACAGACACTGGTTAGTCAGGCTTATTGAGGTAGTATGTACATGTAGGTATCGTTAAAGTGACAATGCATATATGATGAACAGAGAGTAGCAGAAGCGTAAAAAGAGGGGTTGGCGGGTGGTGGGTGGTGGGACACAATGCAAATAGCCCGGTTAGCCAATGTGCAGGAGCACTGGTTGGTCGGGCCAATTTAGGTAGTATGTACATGAATGTATAGTTAAAGTGACTATGCATGTAAGATAAACATTGAGTAGCAGCAGCGTAAAAGAGTAGTTGGGGGGTGGCACACAGTGCAAATAGTCCGGGTAACCATTTGGTTACCTGTTCAGGAGTCTTATGGCTTGGGGGTAAAACTGTTGAGATGCCTTTACGTCCTCGACTTGGCACTCCGGTACCGCTTGCCATGCGGTAGTAGAGAGAACAGTCTATGACTGGGGTGGCTGGGGTCTTTGACAATTCTTAGGGCCTTCCTCTGACACCGCCTGGTGTAGAGGTCCTGGATGGCAGGCAGCTTTGATGTACTGGGCCGTATGCACTATCCTCTGTAGTGCCTTGCGGTCGGAGGCCGAGCAATTGCCGTACCAGGCAGTGATGCAACCGGCCAGGATGCTCTCGATGTTGCAGCTGTAGAACCTTTTGAGGATCTCAGGACCCATGCCAAATCTTATTAGATTCCTGAGGGGGAATAGGCTTTGTCGTGCCCTCTTCACGACTGTCTTGGTGTGTTTGCACCAATCTAGTTTGTTGTTGATGTGGACACCAAGGAATTTGAAGCTCTCAACCTGCTCCACTACAGCCCCGTCGATGAGAATGGGGACGTGCTCGGTGCTCCTTTTCCTGTAGTCCCTAATCATCTCCTTAGTCTTGGTCATGTTGAGTAATAGGTTGTTATTCTGGCACCACCCGGCCAGGTCTCTGACCTCCTCCCTATAGGCTGTCTCGTCATTGTCGGTGATCAGGCCTACCACTGTTGTGTCGTCAGCAAACATAATGATGGTGTTGGAGTCGTGCCTGGCCAAGCAGTCGTGGGTGAACAGGGAGTACAGGAGGGGACTGAGCACGCACCCCTGGGCAGCTCCAGTGTTGAGGATCAGCATGGCAGATTGCATCATCTGTGGATCTGTTTGGACGGTATGCAAATTGGAGTGGGTCTAGGCTTTTTGGGATAATGGTGTTGATGTGAGCCATTACCAGCCTTTCAAAGCATTTCATGGCTACGGACGTGAGTGCTATGGGTCTGTAGTCATTTAGGCAGGTTGCCTTTGTGTTCATGGGCACAGGGACTATGCTGGCCTGCTTGAAGCATGTTGGTATTACAGACTCAATCAGGGACATGTTGAAATGTCAGTGAAGACACCTGCCAGTTGGTCAGCACATGCCCGGAGCACACGTACTGGTAATCCTTCTGGCCCCGCAGCCTTGTGTATGTTGACCTGTTTAAAGGTCTTAATCACGTCGGCTAGGGAGAGCGTGATCACACAGTCGTCCGGAACAGCTGATGCGCTCATGCATGCCTCAGCGTTGCTTGCCTCAAAGCGAGCATAGAAGTGATTTAGCTCATCTAGTAGGATCGTGTCACTGGGCAGCTCACGGCTGTGCTTCCCTTTGTAGTCTGTAATAGTTTGCAAGCCCTGCCACATCGGACGACTGTCGGAGCCGGTGTTGTATGATTCAATCTTAGCTCTGTATTGACCCTTTGCCTGTTTGATGGTTCATCGCAGGGCATCTCAGGATTTCTTGTAAGCTTCCGGATTAGAGTCCCGCACCTTGAAAGCGGCAGCTCTACCCTTTAGCTCAGTGCGAATGTTGCCTATAATCCATGGCTTCTGGTTGGGATATGTACGTACAGTCACTGTGGGGACGACGTCCTCAATGCATTTATTGATAAAGCCAGTGACTGATGTGGTGTATTCCTCAATGTCATCAGAAGAATCCTGGAACATGTTCCAGTATGTGATAGCAGAACAGTCCTGTAGTTTAGCATCTGTTTCATCTTACCATTTTTTATAGACCGAGTCACTGGTGCTTCCTGCTTAAATTTTTGCTTGTAAGCAGGAATCAGGAGGATAGAGTTGTGTTTGGATTTACCAAATGGAGGGCGAGGGAGAGCTTTGTACGCGTCTCTGTGTGTTTAGTGCAGGTGATTTAATTTTCCCTGCATTAAAGTCTCCGGCCACTAGGAACACCGCCTCTGGGTGAGTGGTTTCCACCTCTGGGTGAGTGGCTTGTGGAAGGCTACCCGAAAAGTTTGACCCAAGTTGAACAATTTAAAGGAAATGCTACCAAATACTAATTGAGTGTATGTAAACTTCTGACCCACTGGGAATGTGATGAAAGAAATAAAAACTGAAATAAATCATTCTCTACTCTTATTCTGACATATCACATTCTTAAAATAAAGTGCTAATCCGAACTGACCAAAGACAGGGACTTTTTACTAAGATTAAATGTCAGGAATTGTGAAAAACTGAGTTTAAATGTATTTGGCTAAGGTGTATGTAAACGTCCGACTTCAACTGTATCTGTGTACCTACCATAGGAGTCCCCTCGAAGCCTACTATTGACTACATATGTACACAGCGTCCGACAGAGCTGTAGGAGTTGTAACCCGTTTTGTTGGTTATGTTGTCGTAGTTGTGTCTAGTGGGGCATATGGGGGAGGGAATGCTGTCACCTCCAGGTAGGTGTTTGTCCCCCTGTGTGCTGAAGGTGTCAGGTTCTTTTCCAGTTCTAGCATTTAGGTTGCCACAGACTATTACATGTCCCTGGGCCTTGAAATTGTTGATTTTCCCCTCCAGGTTGGAGAAGCTGTCTTCATTAAAGTATAGGGATTCTATTGGGGGGATATAGGTAGCACACAGGAGGACATTTTTCTCTGTTGAGATCATTTCCTTATTCTCTCTCCCTCCCTCCCTCTCCCTCCCTCCCTCTCCCTCCCTCACTCCCTCTCCCTCCCTCCCTCCCTCTTTCTCTCTCTCTCTCTCTCTCTCTCTCTCTCTCTCTCTCTCTCTCTCTCTCTCTCTCTCTTTCTCTCTCTCTCTCTCACACACACACATGGGGCTGAGGGCTATAGTGGAGAGAGTCCCTAACACACACGTATAGCAGGGGCCCTGAGTGTGTCCAGAGCAGATTTATGACACAACAGGCCCAGGGGGGTGGCTAGACAGACCATCACACAGACCTGCACTTTTTACAAAGGAATATAACTCATAAAACACACACAATACACACACATGAACACACAATCATGAACACACACATATATAAGACACACACACACACAGCATTACTGTGTCATATGGTGAGTCGGGCTGGGATTTGTCAGGGACCTCACGATACAATATTTGCATTATACTCAATGGTGGAAATTATCACCCAATAAAATACTACTTGAGTAAAAGTCTAAAAGTATTTGGTTTTAAGTATATCAAAAGTAAATGTAATTGCTTAAATGTACTTAAGTATCAAAAGTAAAAGTACAAATAATAATAATTTCAAATTACTTATATTAAAAGGTGCAATTTGCAAAACAAGCAGTCATTGTGTTGAGAGTCATTCTACCATCTAAACTACTGTGAAATATATTTTCCATAACCAAAAATGTCGTATTCTTGGCTGTTTGAAGTTGATGTACAAAACCGAGAGTATGGGAAGCATAGAAAAGCCCACATAGAACAGACCAACCACTTCCTAGACTTGCTTTGGCAGATCTATAACTCGATATATCTATGTGAATTTGGTCAGCTCTTCTAAAAAGTTACATATTGCAGCTTTAAGCAAACCAGACAGCACAATGTTCGACTCTGTTTCGACTCTGTCAATGACCATATTCTTATCAGCAGACTCAACAGCCTTGTTTTCTCAAATGACTGCCTCGCCTGGTTCATCAACTACTTCTCAGACAGAGTTCAGTGTGTCAAATCGGAGGGCCTGTTGTCCAGATCTCTGGCATTCTCTATGGGGGTACCACAGGGTTCAATTCTCGGGCCAACTCTTTTCTCTGTATATATCAACGATGTCGCTCTTGCTGCGGGTGATTCCCTGATCCACCTCTATGCAGATGACACCATTCTGTATACTTCTAGCCCTTCTTTGGACACTGTGTTACTGATAAGGGAATGTATATGTTTAAAGTAATGATAAGAGAATCTGAATGACATTAAGAGGAATGACTAAAGTATTTCACCCTAATAGTTACAGAAGCTTAGACATTGTGTTTAGACATAATACTATAATATTGTGAGACAGTGGGAACATTGTGTTTGTGTGTGATAAAGAGGAACTGACAACAGACATGTTTTGGTACTGTGAGACCAAGGACAGGAGATAAAGTTCCTCCACCCAGGGAGGAACAGATGCGCTTGTAGACTTGTAGGTGCTTGTAGGAGTTATATAAAAGGCTGTGCGCATTATATGATTTTTGAACGTTCTAGTGAATAAAGGACCATACCTTTTGCATATGCTGAGTCTTTGCCTAATTATCATTAACCCAGGGTCTTACAAACCTCGGGAATGGGTCAAAGCTTAATTGATTGTTAGTTATCATCATTGGGATTGAAAATTCTCATGAAAGCTTGGTCCTTTCGAGCCGGATTTCAATATCTTTTTCTGTCGTTCCATGGAGACACCGAAACCGTGCACGGGCGGATGAAATATCCGTAGATTAAAGACCTGGCCCCTTTCTGAGGGTTCTTTACAGGCCGGTGGTGAACTGGTATGCGACAGAAACGGTGACGAGATCCAACCAACATTGAAACCTCAGCTGCAAAAAAAACAAGGTCAGTGCTCTTTATTTACGGATACAGGGGATAATATCTTTTTGATTGCATTAAATGACGTAAAGAGATTTTAATGTACTCTGGGTGTTAGACGCTGAAATATCCAAAGGGTTTATGTCTGGTGACCTGTCTTGTTGTGTGGAGAAAAATGTTTTAAAGGGAACCAAGTATTCTGTGCAAATGGAAGGCAGGAATTGGATATAGATCCAAATCGAACGTAAGAGTTCTGGGAGCGGGGTCCGTAATTACCCTAGGCATCTGTGGCCACTGCCGATTTAAACTAGCTAATATTGAGACCTAAGAGGAAACCTGGTCAAAATATATATTAGGCTGGGAACGTAAGAGTTCTGGTGAACGTAAGAGTTCTGGTGAACGCAAGAGTTCTGGTGAACGCAAGAGTTCTGGTGAACGTAAGAGTTCTGGTGAACGCAAGAGTTCTGGTGAACGCAAGAGTTCTGGTGAACGTAAGAGTTCTGGTGAACGTAAGAGTTCTGGTGGGGATAGTCGAGATGTACCGGAGGGGCGAAAAAGAGGTCTGATTATTCAATGAAAGGAGGTACACACACAGAGAGAATACACATTGGAAAATAACAATAGTAATTGAGTGAGAAAGTAAAAATCACTCACAGAAAGTTTTCAATGAGGTTAAGAAGATAATTACTTGCGTCTAAGATAGATATATTAACCAGTCGAAAGTCATAAGAAACAATGGTAAAATTGGCTGCTAACTAGGACTTTAAAACCCCTGGGAAATAGCTTATTGAATGTAAGAGTTCTGGTGTTGTATACGTGTGAGACCTAATAATCTATCCAAAGTCATAAAAATAATTATTCTAAGATCCTAGAGGAATTTATAATCATAGAAAGTAAAAGGTAAGGCACACACTTAGATTAAGGATAATAACAAATCATAGAAACACACACATAGATTGTGCAGAATAACAACAATAGTAATTGAATAAATGGAATTAACTGGAGATGAGAGATATATGGAGGACAGGATTTAGCAATCTTATTGAGAAAGTGGATAGAGGTAGAAGAAGAGCGGAATAAACGTTCCAACTGTGGCAAGCCAGGTCATTTTGCTAGAGATTGTGAGGCGCCGTGTAGACACGGCAATAAAGTAGGCCATAATCACAGAGAATGTCAAAAGCAGAAGGACAGGAAAGCCATTTGGAAAATGAATTTAAGGTAATTTGTAATACTGATTTTAAGGTAATTTGTGTAATTGATAATTATGATGGAGTTTTTAGTTCTTATACATATTTGTAATTTGAACCAATGAGAAGAAAGAAAGGGTAAAGTCTTTGACTGAGGGTAGGCTTCCTTAAGTCTATTTTCCTATGACCAAAAGAGGACAATCTTTTTTCTTGATGGAGTTTTTCAGAGTAGTGATTTTAATCTGATTGTTATATGACATGTTGTCTTGTCTTTTGACCAGTAGTAGTTTCTTTATGCATTACTCTCATGGAGAATTATGTGTTAAAAATGGGGCGAATGTGGGTTTATAAAAAATTGTCATAAGGTTATTTTGAAACTTTTTTGGCTTAAGTAATGTTTAGTAACAAGCAACATTTTATTTTCCATTAGGTAGTCAGATGTTGTTGTCTGCAGTGTAAGAAACACAACAAGGCTGTGAAATTGATGTAATAGTATTATTATATTTTGTTGTTGAATAAGGTAATACAGTTAGCAAGAATAGGTTTTAATAATGGTAGACTTATGTTAAGTATTTAGGACATATTCTAAGCCAACAGGACAGGGATATATGACATCTATGGTCATCCAGGATCATTGAGAGTATCGAGATAAACGTAATCAACTATGTAATAATCTTAGAGATTACTACCATAGACTTGTTGATTTTTCTCAAATCCACGAGTGCAATCAGGGAGACAGTGAGACATTTAGTCAATATTTGGAAAGAGAAACCAGATTTGATACTGACTGTTATGAGAAAGAGCGACAGACAGATAGGAGGAAGGGCAGATGTAGATAACAGTTACTGAGTGGAGACCAGCATAGTTAAGTTATAGACAGGATTAGATGGCAGAGTGTAAGGCTCTCCCGGGAAATGGGGGATAGAAATAATACCATGACAGACAGAAAACACAGAATAAGAGTAAAAGAGGAAGAGAATTTGGTTCGCTTTAGGATATTAATTTGTGGAAAGACTGTCTGCTCCATTAGGTTTAAAAATATGAAAAGTTAGGAGGGCAGGCAGGTATTTTAGTTTTTATTTTAAGTTTATGTTTAGTAAATTCGCTAGGTAGCGATATGATGATTTTGTTGAACGTAGTTGTTACCCTTACCCCTGTTACCCTTAGTTGGTTTCAGGAACTAAGGTGTTAGACACTGAACCATTGCCCAGAAATTATTCTGCACAGCAGGCCGAAATAGTAGCATTGACTAGAGCCTGCGAAATAAGAAAGGAGAGAATGGTTACTATTCACACAGACAGCACATATGCATTAAAACCATACAGATAAATCTTAAAGAAGATAAGACAATTGACATTGAGAATTGTTACAGGATAGCCAAGAACGAACGCCCCAGAAAGAATTGGACATGTGGAAAAAGAAAGGGGCAATCCTACAAGATAATGTCTGACATAAGGATAATTTACCAATTTTACCAAATACACTGTTTCGATATGCAGCAATATTGATACATGTTCAGAGCCATGAATCAACAGGGGGGATAGTGGAGCAGGTGGTAGAGCAGGTTAGGACACACTTTGTGGCCTATGGGATAATTAACTACTTTAAAAAAATTATAATAGATATACTACATTAAAGATATTATACCTAGAGTTGGTTTACTAGGATCTATTTCTTTAACTTGTTATGGCTGGGGGCAGTATTGAGTAGCTTGGATGAATAAGGTGCCCAGAGTAAACTGTCTGCTACTCAGGCCCAGTTGCTAATATATGCATAGTATTAGTAGATTTGGATAGAAAACATTCTGAAGATTTTAAAACTTTGTGAATGATGTCTATGAGTATAACAGAAGTCATATGGCAGGCAAAAACCTGAGAAAAATCGAACCCGGAAGTGGGAAATCTGATGTTTGTAGTTTTTCAACTCTTTGCCTATCCAAGATACAGTGTAAATTGGGTTTGATTGCACTTCCCAAGGCTTCCACTAGATGTCAACAGTCTTTAGAACATTGTTTGAGGCTTCTACTGTGAAGGGGGAGAGAATGAGAGCTGTTTCAACCAGAGGTCTGGTAGAAGGCCATGAGCTCAGTCTCGCGCGTGCCCGTGAGAGTTAGCTGCGTTCCATTGCATTTCTAAAAACAAAGGAATTCTCCGGTTGAAACATTATTGAAGAATTATGTTAAAAACATCCTAAAGATTGATTCTATACATCGTTTGACATGTTTCTACGAACTGTAACGGAACTTTTTGACTTTTCGTCTGGACCTAGTGCTCGCGCCTCATGACTTTGGATTTGTGAACTAAACGTGCGAACAAAAAGGAGGTATTTGGACATAAGTGATGGCTTTATCGAACAAAACAACATTTATTGTGGAACTGGGATTCCTGGGAGTGCATTCTGATAAATATCAAAGGTAAGTGAATATTTATAATGCTATTTCTGACTTCTGTTATCTCCACAACATGGTGGGTATCTGTATTGATTGTTTTGGTTTCTGAGCGCTGTACTCAGATTATTGCATGGTGTGCTTTTTCCGTAAAGTTTTTTTTAAATCTGACACAGCGGTTGCATTAAGGAGAAGTGGATCTATAATTGCATGCATAACACTTCTATCTTTTATCATGTCCCGATCGTCATAATAAGTGAACCAAGGGGCAGCGTACTTCGAGTTCCACATCTTTTTATTACTAAGTGAAACTCATAGCAAAACATAACAATAATCTCAAACGAAACGTGAAGCTAACAATAGTGCTAGCAGGCAACTATCCATAGTCAATATCCTATAACCCACAGGTGGAAAAAATGCAACTTAAGTATGATCCCCAATTACAGACAACGATTACCAGCTGCCTCTATTTGGGAATCATACACAAACACCAACATAGAAAAATAAACCTAAAAACCTTTTGGAAGCAAAACATTACTAAACATAACACGCCAATGTAAACTGAGATTTTTTTATATAAATATTAACTTTATTGAACATAACATACATCTATTGTGTAACATGAAGTCCTATGAGTGTCATCTGATGAAGATCATCAAAGGTTAGTGATTAATTTTATCTTTATTTCTGCTTTATTTCTGCTTTTCTTTGGCTGGAAGAATGGCTGTGTTTTTCTGTGACTAGGTGCTGACCTAACATAATCGTTTGGTGTGCTTTCGTCATAAAGCCTTCTTGAAATCAGACACTGTGGTGGGATTAACATCAAGTTTATCTTTAAAATGGTGTCAAATAAAATACTTGTATGTTTGAGGAAATTTAATTATGAGATTTCTGTTGTTTGAATTTGGCGCACTGCACTTTCACTGGCTGTTGATATATCGATCCCGTTAGCAGGATTTCAGCCATAAGAAGTTAACCAAACATGCGATTTTGTTTGTTTTTGTCGCATTGTTCATAACTTGTTTTGTAGATAATGTTGCTGCTACCATCTCGTATGACTAGCTTCTGAACATCAGTACTGCGATTAATCACCTCAGATTAGACAATGAGTTTTTCTTCAATGAGTCAGACGGAAGGGATACACTACAGATATCCGACCAGATCCCCGTCATTCACTGGAGAATGAAACAGAGTGTAACGATTGTCGTCAGGAGAAGGAGAGAGGACCAAGGTGCAGCGTTGTAAGTGTTCATGTTATTTTTATTTAAACTGAACACAAAACAAAATAACAAGAGAATGAACGAAAACGAAACAGTCCTGTCAGGTGCAGAAACACAAAACAGAAAACATAGAAAAAAGAACGCCCACCCTATTCACACCCTGGCCTAACCAAAATAGAGAATAAAAAGCCTCTCTATGGCCAGCGCGTGACAGTACCCCCCAAACGTGTGGACTCCGGCCGCAAAACCTGACTCTAAAGAGGAGGGTCCGGGTGGGCCTTCTTACGGCGGCGGCTTGAGTGCGGGACGTGGACCCCGCTCCACCTCAGTCTTGGCCCAATTAGGTGGCCTCGCAGCAGGCCCCAGACTGAAGACCCTCGTAGAGGGTCGAAACTGGACTGAGGGGCGCCTCTGGACTGAGGGGCGCCTCTGGACTGAGGTGCTGCGATTCTGGCAGCTCCGGAGTGAAGGGCGACTCTGGCAGCTCCGGAGTGAAGGGCGACTCTGGCAGCTCCGGAGTGAAGCGTGACTCTGGCAGCTCTGGAGTGAAGGGCGGCTCTGGCAGCTCCTGACTGACGGGCGGCTCTGGCAGCTCGTGACTGACGGGCGGCTCTGGCATCTCCTGACTGGCGGGCGGCTCTGGCAACTCCTGACTGACGAGCGGTTCCGGACAGGAGGGAGACTCCGGAAGCACTGGACATTGTGACTGACGGAAACCATTGTTCCAAAGTCCATTTATTGCATGTTTAATGTTCTGAGGCCGGTTTTCCATAGTGAGAGGACAAAGACATTTTGTCTGTTGCCTAAGATTTACAATGGGCGTGAGGGGTCATAAAACCCCCACATCTTCATACCCCTAGATCTCTCCTCCTCTGTTGGGGGTGAGATATAATCTGTAGGGTTGTGGTCTCCTGTAACCTGACCTGATCATGACATTGTTTAGCATCTGCTTCCTCTGACCACTTTTTTATAGGAATCAGGAGGATAGAATTATGGTCAGATTTGCCAAATGGAAGTCAGGGAGAGCTTTTTACGCGTCTCTGAGTGTGGAGTAAAGGTGGTCTACATTTTTTTTCCCTATGGGGGCACGATTAACATGATGATAGAAATGAGTAAAACTGATTTAAGTTTCCCTGAGCTCCGCCTCTGGATGAGCGTTTTCCTGTTTGCTTATGGAGGTATATAGGTTATTTAGTGCGGTTTTAGTGGCAGCATCGGTCTGTGGTGGTACGTAGACAGCTAGGAAAAATACAGATAAAAGCGCTCTAAGTAGATATTAACTTCTTGGTGCACCCATCCCGTTAGCGGGATCATTTTCGCCAACATCCGCTGATTTGCAGAGCGCCAAATTCAAATTAAATTACCAAAAATATTTCATTTTCATGAAATCACAAGTGCAATATAGCAAAACACAGTTTAGCTTGTTGTTAATCCACCTGGCGTGTCAGATAAAAAAAAAGCTTTACAGCAAAAGCTATCCAAGCGTTTATGTTAGGACATCTCAGCAGACAAAACATTACAAACAGCTAGCAGCAAAGTAGATTGGTCACGAAAATCAGAAAAGCAATAAAATGAATCGCTACCTTTGATGATCTTCGGATGTTTGCACTCACGAGACTCCCAGTTACACAATAAATGTTTTGGTTGTTTTTACAATAAATAATCGATAATATTTCAACCAGACTGTAGCTTTTTCAATAGGAGAGAGAGAGAAAATGTCCACTCCAAGCTGTTGCGCATGCAAAACTCTGCTGGCACCCAGCCATCGACTAACACGATGTGATCGTTCTCGCTCATTTTTCAGAATAAAAGGCTGAAACTATGTCTAAAGAGGGAAGGCATGCAATGGAACAGGGAGATTTGTTTCTCTTATGCACTTCCTGGTTGGATTTTCCTCAGGTTTTGCCTGCAATATCAGTTCTGCTATACTCACAGACAATATTTTGACAGTTTTGGAAACATTAGAGTGTTTTCTATCTTAATCTGACAATTATATGCATATTCTAGATTCTGGGGCTGAGAAATAGGCAGTTTCATGTGGGTACGTTTTTCAACCAAACATCAAAATACTGCCCCCTACACTCAACAGTTTAATCATTCGATGAGCAGCAGTCGTCATTAACTAATACAACGTCAGGACAACAACAGGACTGTTTTGCAAGCACAGACTGGAAAATGTTCCGGGATTCTTCCAATGGCATTGAGGAGTATATCACATCAGTCACGGCTTTATCAATAAGTGCATTGAGGACGTTGTCCCCACAGTGACTGTACGTACATACGCCAACCAGAAGCCATGGATGACAGGAAACATTCACACTGAGATAAAGGGTAGAGCTGCCGCTTTCAAGGAGCAGGACTCTAATCCGGAAGCTTATAAGAAATCCTGCTATGACCTGCGACGAACCATCAAACAGGCTAAGCGTCAATACAGGACTAAGATCAAATCGTACTACACTGGCTCCAACACTCGTCAGTTGTGGCAGGGCTTTCAAACTATTAGACAGCCGAGAGCTGCTCAGTGACACGAGCCTACCAGACTAACAAAATAACTTCTATGCTCGCTTCGAGGCAAGTAACACTGAAACGTGCATGAGAGCATCAGCTGTTCCGGACGACTGTGTGATCATTCTCTCTGCAGCCGATGTGAGTAAGACCTTTAAACAGGCTGCAGGACCAGACGGATTGCCAGGATGTGTACTCTAAACATGCGCTGACCAACTGGCAAGTGTCTTCACTGCCAGTTTCAACATCTCCCTGCCTGAGTCTGTAATACCAACATGTTTCAAGAAGACCAGCATATACCCTGTGCCCAAGAACACTAAGGTAACCTGCCTAAATGACTACCAACCTGAAGCACTCACATCTGTAGCCATGAAATGCTTTGAAAGGTTGGTCGTGGCTCACATCAACACCATTATTCCAGAAACCTTAGACCCAATCCAATTTGCATACCACACTAACAGATCCACAGATAATGCAATCTCTTTTGCACTCCACACTCCCCTTTCATACTTGGACAAAAGGAACACCTATGTGAGAATGCTATTCATTGACTACAGCATTCAACACCATAGTGCCCTCAAAGCTCATCACTAATCTAAGGACCCTGGGACTATACACCTCCCTCTGCAACAGGATCCTGGACTTTCTGACGGACCGCCCCCAGGTGGTGAGGGTAGGTAAAAACACACCTGCCACGCTGATTCTCAACGTGGGGGCCCCTGGAGGGGTGCATGCTCAGTCCCCAACGGTACTCCCTGTTCACTCATGACTTCCTTGCCAGACACAGCTCCAACACCATCATTAAGTTTGCTGATGACACAACAGTGGCAGACCTGATCACTGACAAGGATGAGACAGCCAATAGGGAGGAGGTCAGAGACCTGACCATGTGGTGCAAAGACAACAACCTCTCCCTCAATGTGATCAAGACAAAGGAGATGATTGTGGACCACAGGAAAAGGAGGACTGAGCACGCCCCCATTCTCATCGACGGGGCTGCAGTGGAGTTCCTTGGTGTCCACATCACCAACAAATGAACATGGTCCAAGCACACCAAGGCAGTCGTGAAGAGGGCTTGACAAAACCTATTCCCCCTCAGGAGACTGAAGAGATTTGGCATGGGTCCTCAGATCCTCAAAAGGTATTACAGCTGCACCGTCAAGAGCATCCTGACAGGTTGCATCACTGCCTGGTATGGCAACTGCTCAGCCTCCGACCGCAAGGCACTACAGAGGGTAGTACGAATGGCCCAGTACATCACTGGGGCCAAGCTTCCTGCCATCCAGGACCTCTATATCAGTCAGAGGAAGGCCCTAAAATTTGTCAAACACTCCAGCCATCCGAGTTATAGCCTGTTCTCTCTGCTACCGCATGGCAAACTGTACCAGAGCGCCAAGTCTAGGTCCAAGAGGTGTCTAAACAGCTTCTACCCCCAAGCTATAAGACTCCTGATTCCTCAAATGGCTACCGAGACGATTTGCATCCCCCCCCCCCCCCCCCCCCCCCGAACTATGCTGCTGCTACTCTCTGTTACTATCTATGCACAGTCACTTTAATAACTCAACCTACATGTAAATTATTACCTCAATTACCTCGACACCGGTGCCCCCCACATTGATTCTGTACAAGTACAGCCCTACTATTGTTATTAACTGCTGCTCTTTAATTATTTGTTATTCTTATCTCTTCATTTGTTTTGTTGGAGTGATTTCTTAAAACTGCATTGTTGGTTAAGAGCTTGTAAGTAGGCATTTCACGGTAAGGTACTACACCTGTTGTATTTGGCGCATGTAACAAATAACATTTGATTTTATTTTATGTGATTTTATTGTGATTCGATGCTCCAGATATATTGCTCACCATATGTCTGCTGCATGAGAGACATGAGACAATTTGTTTTGATCAGTCAGGGAAATAAAAGTGCTGAAAACAAGTTGGCTCCCTGTTTAAAAAGAAGATGGAGAAGAAGCTATGAAGGAGAAATACTGGAGTTTTGGTGCTGGTAGACCCAACGAGAACAAAAATAATCTTGTGATATTTTCTAAATGATGTGTATGTGTAACTGTATCGATTTTTTCTCACTAATGGTGTCTGGTTATTTGACGTCTCCCGACCAGAGATAGAGAACGACATGATAGAACATGGAGATAGAGAACGACATGGAAGAACATGGAGATAGAGAACGACATGGAAGAACATGGAGATAGAGAACGACATGGAAGAACATGGAAATAGAGAACGACATGGAAGAACATGGAGATAGAGAACGACATGGAAGAACATGGAGATAGAGAACGACATGGAAGAACATGGAGATAGAGAACGACATGGAAGAACATAGAGATAGAGAACGACATGGAAGAACATGGAGATAGAGAGAAACAGAGAGAACAAAAGGAAAAGAAAGAAAAAAAGACAAGGAACAGAGAAAGGAAAAACAGAAGGGAGGAAAAGAGAGGGAAAGGACTAAAGGGAAACAGAGAAAAGAGAGAGGACCTGAGCCCCGCGTCTGTGTTTGTATCTGTGCATCCTCAGAGGTACAATTTAGTTATTTCACTTGCCCTGTCCTGCTTCGCTACCTCCACTTCTCTCTCTCTCCTTTCCCCTCTCTCTCTGTCCTATATATTCCATTACTAAAGGCAAACTGGTCCCTTGCTGTTCGCTGATGTAAGAGCAGAAGAAGAGATAAGAGATGAGTGCAGCATCAACTGGATCATTTAACCACCAGGTGAAACCTAACACTGTGTTTTCAGCCTTCTGGCATGGCTAGTCACCTCTCTCCTTCTCTCTCCCTCTCCCTCTCCCTCTCTCCTTCTCTCTACCTCTATCTACCTCCCTCTCACTCTTTGTCCCTGTCTACCTCTCTCCTTCTCTCTCCCTCTCCCTCTCTCCTTCTCTCTACCTCTATCTACCTCCCTCTCACTCTTTGTCCCTCTCTACCTCTCTCCTTCTCTCTCCCTCTCCCTCTCTCCTTCTCTCTACCTCTATCTACCTCCCTCTCACTCTTTGTCCCTCTCTACCTCTCTCCTTCTCTCTCCCTCTCTCCTTCTCTCTACCTCTATCTACCTCCCTCTCACTCTTTGTCCCTCTCTACCTCTCTCCTTCTCTCTCCCTCTCTCTCCCCCTCTCTTCACCCTCTCCACCTCTCCCTCTCTATCCCTCTCTCTTTCTTTCTCTCTCACTCTGTCTCCCTCCCTCTTGCTTGGCAGTTTGTCCTCCACAGGGAAAAACCAGTCAGAACACTACTCTGTGTAACAACACTCCAAATACAACTCAGGACTATTGTATGTGTGCATGTGCGTGCATGCGTGTGTGTGTGTGTGTGTGTGTGTGTGTGTGTGTGTGTGTGTGTGTGTGTGTGTGTGTGTGTGTCTGTGATGTGGTGTAATAATGAAGAAAGGGTTGAGCCTGTTAGCTTCGTTAGCCAAATGAATGAGGTTAAAAAAGTGGAGTGACACAGCTCCCTGGAAAAACATCAAAATTTGACAAACACCAAATAGAGACTGCATGCAGAATTCTGCAAGAAATATCCTCTGTGTACAACGTAGAACACCAAATAATGCAAATAATGCATACAGAACATCAAAATCCAGAAAAGAGACTTTAAATTCTACAACCACCTGAAAGGAAGCGATTCCCAAACCTTTAATAACAAGGCCATCACCTACAGAGAGATGAACCTGGAAAAGAGTCCACTAAGCAAGCTGGTTCTGGGGCTCTGTTCACAAACACAAACAGACCCCACAGAGCCCAAGGACAGCAACACAATCAGACCCAACCAAATCACGAGAAAATAAAATGATAATTACCTGACACATTGGAAAGAATTAACAAAAAAACTGAGCAAAGTAGAATGCTATTTGGCCCTAAACAGAGAGTACACAGAGGCAGAATACCTGACCACTGTGACTGACCCAAATTTAAGGAAAGCTTTGACTATATACAGACTCAGTGAGTATAGCATTGCCATTGAGAAAGGCTGCTACAGGCAGACCTGGCTCTCAAGAGAAGACAGGCTATGTGCTCACTGCCCACAAGATGAGATGGAAACTGAGCTGCACGTCCTAACCTCCTGCCCAATTTATGGCCATATTAGAGACACATATTTCCCTCAGATTACACAAATCCGGTTTTGATAAACTCCCATATGTGCTGGGTGAAATACCACAGTGTGTCATCACAGCAGCAATATTTGTGACCTGCTGCCACGAGAAACAGTCAACCGGTGAAGAAGAAACACCATTGTAAATATATATGTTAATTTCTATTCCCTTTTGTACTTTAACTATTTGCACATCGTTACAACACTGAATATATGCATAATATGACCTTTGTAATATCTTTATTCTTTTGGAACTGCTGTGAGTGTAATGTTTACTGTTCATGTTTAGAGAGAGAGAGAGAGAGAGAGAGAGAGAGAGAGGTAAAGAAAGACAAATGGAGAGAGCAAGACGGAGAGAGAGAGACAGAGAAAGAGGGAGAGAGAGAGGTAAAGAAAGACAAATGGAGAGAGCAAGACGGAGAGAGAGAGACAGAGACAGAAAGAGAGGGGGAGACAGAGAAAGAGATAGAGAGAGAGAGAGAGATAGAAAGGGAGACCGAGCGAGAGAGAGAGGGAGAGACAGGAAGAGAGAGAGAGAGAGAGAGAGAGAGAGAGAGAGAGAGTGAAATAATCAAGAAATATACTTTTTCTATATACCAGAATGACAATAATACCATTAGCATCTCATCATCATCTCAATCCCTATAACTACATGGTAGTCATGATACCAGGATCAGTAGGATCAAAACCCTGATACATTTAGCTCTTTAATACAGAGTTATGATCTGGATGGTAGAAATAAATGTCAGCCAGATGGCAACATAAACCCAATCCCTGTGGATTCTCCGAGGAATATACAGGGTTCTAAGGGGGTTCCTCAAACAGTTCTCGATTCTAATGTTTTGTCAGCTGAGATACTGTGTACACAGATTCAGTGGAGAGATACACACAGATGGTTTCAAACACACAGACACACACACACACAGTATTTTACAACTAACCTTGTGGGGACAAACAAAATGTCCCCAGCAGGTCTAATTTTTCTTTGTTTACTATTCTTGTGGGGACTTCTGGTACCGATCCACACAAACACAGGCATGTACACCCGCAACACTCCCCAGGTACCTCAATTGGAGTGGCAGGTAGCCTAGTGGTTAGAGCGTTAGACTAGTAACCGAAAGGATGCAAGTTCAAACCCCCGAGCTGACAAGGTACAAATCTGTCGTTCTGCCCCCGAACAGGCAGTTAACCCACTGTTCATAGGCCGTCATTGTAAATAAGAATTTGTTCTTAACTGACTTGCCTAGTTAAATAAAAAATTAAAAATTGGTCTGTGAAATCCATCCAGAGGATTTGTGGTTTTCAGAATGACAGGAACGATGGAACACTAAAGGGAGGGTGAGAGAGAGAGAAAAGAGAGGTCAATTGAATGAGTGATATGTTTTCCCATTGAGCTGTGCCTGGTTTCTGTTCTCTCTCCTGATGGTAAACACTTCCAAACACATTACTCTCTCTATTTCTCTCTCCCTCTCTCTATTTCTCTCCCTCTTACTCTCTCCCTCTCCCTCTTTCTCTCTCTCTCTCTCCTCTCTCTCTCTCTCTCTCTCTTTCCCTCTCTCTCTCTCTCTCTCTCTCTCTCTCTCTCTCTCTCTCTCTCCCCTCTCTGATGCTCTCCTTTCTCCAGCTCTACCTTCCCAAAGAAACTTTAAACAATCATTTTCTTTAACTTTCCTCTTTTGTTTCCAGAAATAATGAGTTTTACACAAGTCCTTAAATGGACATTACAAACAAGTACTTTTTCCCTTCTTTTTAAAAATAACCTGCATTCTCGTCCAAGCCTAAGGATCTCAGTACTAATCACCACTGTTCAAACACAAACACAAACACACCACAGAGCCAAGCTTACGTCTAACAGTACTATTCACCACTGTTCAAACACACACAAACACAAACACAAACACAAACACAAACACACTACAGAGCCAAGCTTATGTCT
>NC_143048.1:37037500-37062500 GCF_057628025.1 Oncorhynchus mykiss
AATAGCTACCCGGACCATCTGCAACTGTTTATTATCTACACTGTTGCCTTGTCACTTTATTCATAGTTACAGTGCCTTTGGAAGGTATTCAGATCCCTTGAACCTTTCCACATTTTGTTACGTTACAGCCTTATTCTAAAATGGATAACAAATTTACAAATCCTCAGCAATCTTCACACAATACCAAATCATGACAAAGCAAAAACTGGATTTTAGACATTCCTTATTAACATGAATATTCAAACCTTGCTATGAGCTCAAGTGCATTCTGTTTCCATTTATCATCCATAAGATGTTTCTACAACTTCATTGGAGTCCAACTGTGGTACATTCAATTGATTGTACATTATTTAGAAAGGCAATCACCTGTCTATATAAGGTCCCACAGTTGACATTGCATAAGAGCAAAAACCAATCCATGAGGTCGAAGGAATTGTCCGTAGAGCTCCGAGACAGGATTGTGTCGAGGCACAGATCTGGGGAAGGGTACCAAAAAAATGTCTGCAGCATTGAAGGTCCCCAAGACCACTGTGGCCTCCATCATTCTTAAATGGAAGAAGTTTGGAACCACCAAGACTCTTCCTAGAGCTGGACGTCCCACCAAACTGAGCAGTCAGGGGAGAAGGGCCTTGGTCAGGAAGGTGACCAAGAACCCAATGGCCACTCTGACAGAGCTCTACAGTTCCTCTGTGGAGATGGGAGAACCTTCCAGAAAGACAACCAAATCTGCAGCACTCCATCAATCAGGCCTTTATTGTAGAGTGGCTAGGCGAAGGCCACTCCTCAGTAAAAGGCACATGACAGCCCGCTGGGGGCACACAGCCAAGAAATCAAATCAAATCAAATCAAATGTATTTATATAGCCCTTCGTACATCAGCTGATATCTCAAAGTGCTGTACAGAAACCCAGCCTAAAACCCCAAACAGCAAGCAATGCCGGTGTAGAAGCACGGTGGCTAGGAAAAACTCCCTAGAAAGGCCAAAACCTAGGAAGAAACCTAGAGAGGAACCAGGCTATGTGGGGGGGCCAGTCCTCTTCTGGTTGTGCCGGGTGGAGATAGTAACAGAACATGGCCAAGATGTTCAAATGTTCATAAATGACCAGCATGGTCGAATAATAATAAGGCAGAAGCAGCAGAACTGGAGCAGCAGCACGGTCAGGTGGACTGGGGACAGCAAGGAGTCCTCATGTCAGGTAGTCCTGGGGCATGGTCCTAGGGCTCAGGTCAGTTGAAACTGGAGCAGCAGCACGGCCAGCCTTTTCGTTCACCTTCCCACTCCTGAGCCAGACTACACTCAATCATATGACCCACTGAAGGGATGAGTCTTCAGTAAAGACTTAAAGGTTGAGACCGAGTTTGCATCTCTGACATGGGTAGGCAGACCGTTCCATAAAACTGGAGCTCTATAGGAGAAAGCCCTGCCTCCAGCTGTTTGCTTAGAAATTCTAGGGACAATTAGGAGGCCTGCGTCTTGTGACCGTAGCTTACGTGTAGGTATGTACGGCAGGACCAAATCAGAGAGATAGGTAGGAGCAAGCCCATGTAATGCTTTGTAGGTTAGCAGTAAAACCTTGAAATCAGCCCTTGCTTTGACAGGAAGCCAGTGTAGAGAGGCTAGCACTGGAGTAATATGATCAGGATTCTAGCAGCCGTATTTAGCACTAACTGAAGTTTATTTAGTGCTTTATCCGGGTAGCCGGAAAGTAGAGCATTGCAGTAGTCTAACCTGGAAGTGACAAAAGCATGGATTAATTTTTCTGCATCATTTTTGGACAGAAAGTTTCTGATTTTTGCAATGTTACGTAGATGGAAAAAAAGCTGTCCTTGAAATGGTCTTGATATGTTCTTCAAAAGAGAGATCAGGGTCCAGAGTAACGCCGAGGTCCTTCACAGTTTTATTTGAGACGACTGTACAACCATTAAGATTAATTGTCAGATTCAACAGAAGATCTCTTTGTTTCTTGGGACCTAGAACAAGCATCTCTGTTTTGTCCGAGTTTAAAAGTAGAAAGTTTGCAGCCATCCACTTCCTTATGTCTGAAACACATGCTTCTAGCAAGGGCAATTTTGGGGCTTCACCATGTTTCATTGAAATCTACAGCTGTGTGTCATCCGCATAGCAGTGAAAGTTAACATTACCTTGAGGAACACCGAAATTTACAGTTGATTTGTCAGAGGACAAACCATTCACAGAGACAAACTGATATCTTTCCGACAGATAAGATATCTTTCCGACAGATAAACCAGGCCAGAACTTGTCCGTGTAGACCAATTTGGGTTTCCAATCTCTCCAAAAGAATGTGGTGATCGATGGTATCAAAAGCAGCACTAAGGTCTAGGAGCATGAGGACAGATGCAGAGCCTCGGTCCGATGCCATTAAAATTTCATTTACCACCTTCACAAGTGCCGTCTCAGTGCTCTGATCTCTCTCTCTCTCTCTCTCTCTCTCTCTCTCTCTCAATTCAATTCAATTCAATTCAAGGGCTTTATTGGCATGGAAACATGTGTTACCATTGCCAAAGCAAGTGAGGTAGACAACATACAAAGTGAATATATAAAGTGAAAAACAACAAAAATTAACAGTAAACATTACACATACAGAAGTTTCAAAACAATAAAGACATTACAAATGTCATATTATATATATACAGTGTTTTAACAATGTACAAATGGTTAAAGGACACAAGATAAAATAAATAAGCATAAATATGGGTTGTATTTACAATGGTGTTTGTTCATCACTGGTTGCCCTTTTCTAGTGGCAACAGGTCACAAATCTTGCTGCTGTGATGGCACACTGTGGAATTTCACCCAGTAGATATGGGAGTTTTTCAAAATTTGATTTGTTTTCGAATTCTTTGTGGATCTGTGTAATCTGAGGGAAATATGTCTCTCTAATATGGTCATACATTGGGCAGGAGGTTAGGAAGTGCAGCTCAATTTCCACCTCATTTTGTGGGCAGTGAGCACATAGCCTGTCTTCTCTTGAGAGCCATGTCTGCCTACGGCAGCCTTTCTCAATAGCAAGGCTATGCTCACTGAGTCTGTACATAGTCAAAGCTTTCCTTAATTTTGGGTCAGTCACAGTGGTCAGGTATTCTGCCGCTGTGTACTCTCTGTGTAGGGCCAAATAGCATTCTAGTTTGCTCAGTTTTTTTGTTAATTCTTTCCAATGTGTCAAGTAATTATCTTTTTGTTTTCTCATGATTTGGTTGGGTCTAATTGTGCTGTTGTCCTGGGGCTCTGTAGGGTGTGTTTGTGTTTGTGAACAGAGCCCCAGGACCAGCTTGCTTAGGGGACTCTTCTCCAGGTTCATCTCTCTGTAGGTGATGGCTTTGTTATGGAAGGTTTGGGAATCGCTTCCTTTTAGGTGGTTGTAGAATTTAATGGCTCTTTTCTGGATTATGATAATTAGTGGGTATCGGCCTAATTCTGCTCTGCATGCATTATTTGGTGTTCTACGTTGTACACGGAGGATATTTTTTGCAGAATTCTGCGTGTAGAGTCTCAATTTGGTGTTTGTCCCATTTTGTGAAGTCTTGGTTGGTGAGCGGACCCCAGACCTCACGACCATAAAGGGCAATGGGCTCTATGACTGATTCAAGTATTTTTAGCCAAATCCTAATTGGTATGTTGAAATTTATGTTCCTTTTGATGGCATAGAATGCCCTTCTTGCCTTGTCTCTCAGATCGTTCACAGCTTTGCGGAAGTTACCTGTGGCGCTGATGTTTAGGCCAAGGTATGTATAGTTTTCTGTGTGCTCTAGGGCAACAGTGTCAAGATGGAATTTGTATTTGTGGTCCTGGTGACTGGACCTTTTTTGGAACACCATTATTTTGGTCTTACTGAGATTTACTGTCAGGGCCCAGGTCTGACAGAATCTGTGCACGAGATCTAGGTGCTGCTGTAGGCCCTCCTTGGTTGGTGACAGAAGAACCAGATCATCAGCAAACAGCAGACATTTGACTTCGGATTCTAGCAGGGGGAGGCCGGGTGCTGCAGACTTTTCTAGTGCCCGCGCCAATTCGTTGATATATACAGTGCCTTGCGAAAGTATTCGGCCCCTTTGAACTTTGCGACCTTTTGCCACATTTCAGGCTTCAAACATAAAGATATAAAACTGTATTTTTTTGTGAAGAATCAACAACAAGTGGGACACAATCATGAAGTGGAACGACATTTATTGGATATTTAAAACTTTTTTTTAAATCAAAAACTGAAAAATTGGGCGTGCAAAATTATTCAGCCCCTTTACTTTCAGTGCAGCAAACTCTCTCCAGAAGTTCAGTGAGGATCTCTGAATGATCCAATGTTGACCTAAATGACTAATGATGATAAATACAATCCACCTGTGTGTAATCAAGTCTCCGTATAAATGCACCTGCACTGTGATAGTCTCAGAGGTCCGTTAAAAGCGCAGAGAGCATCATGAAGAACAAGGAACACACCAGGCAGGTCCGAGATACTGTTGTGAAGAAGTTTAAAGCCGGATTTGGATACAAAAAGATTTCCCAAGCTTTAAACATCCCAAGGAGCACTGTGCAAGCGATAGTATTGAAATGGAAGGAGTATCAGACCACTGCAAATCTACCAAGACCTGGCTGTCCCTCTAAACTTTCAGCTCATACATGGAGAAGACTGATCAGAGATGCAGCCAAGAGGCCCATGATCATTCTGGATGAACTGCAGAGATCTACAGCTGAGATGGGAGACTCTGTCCATAGGACAACAATCAGTCATATATTGCACAAATCTGGCCTTTATGGAAGAGTGGCAAGAAGAAAGCCATTTCTTAAAGATATCCATAAAAAGTGTTGTTTAAAGTTTGCCACAAGCCACCTGGGAGACACACCAAACATGTGGAAGAAGGTGCTCTGGTCAGATGAAACCAAAATCGAACTTTTTGGCAACAATGCAATGGCGTAAAAGCAACACAGCTCATCACCTTGAACACACCATCCCCACTGTCAAACATGGTGGTGGCAGCATCATGGTTTGGGCCTGCTTTTCTTCAGCAGGGACAGAGAAGATTGTTAAAATTGATGGGAAGATGGATGGAGCCAAATACAGGACCATTCTGGAAGAAAACCTGATGGAGTCTGCAAAAGACCTGAGACTGGGACGGAGATTTGTCTTCCAACAAGACAATGATCCAAACCATAAAGCAAAATCTACAATGGAATGGTTCAAAAATAAACATATCCAGGTGTTAGAATGGCCAAGTCAAAGTCCAGACCTGAATCCAATCGAGAATCAGTGGAAAGAACTGAAAACTGCTGTTCACAAATGCTCTCCATCCAACCTCACTGAGCTCGAGCTGTTTTGCAAGGAGGAATGGGAAAACATTTCAGTCTCTCAATGTGCAAAACTGATAGAGACATACCCCAAGCGACTTACAGCTGTAATCGCAGCAAAAGGTGGCGCTACAAAGTATTAACTTAAGGGGGCTGAATAATTTTGCACGCCCAATTTTTCAGTTTTTGATTTGTTTAAAAAGTTTGAAATATCCAATAAATGTCGTTCCACTTCATGATTGTGTCCCACTTGTTGTTGATTCTTCACAAAAAAATACAGTTTTATATCTTTATGTTTGAAGCCTGAAATGTGGCAAAAGGTCGCAAAGTTCAAGGGGGCCGAATACTTTCGCAAGGCACTGTATGTTGAAGAGGGTGGGGCTTAGGTTGCATCCCTGTCTAACCCCACGACCCTGTGTGAAGAAATGTGTGTTTTTTGCCAATTTTAACCGCACACTTGTTGTTTGTGTACATGGATTTTATAATGTCGTATGTTTAACCCCCAACACCACTTTCCATCAGTTTGTATAGCAGACCCTCATGCCAAATTGAGTCGAAGGCTTTTTTGAAATCAACAAACCATGAGAAGACTTTGCCTTTGTTTTGGTTTGTTTGGTTGTCAATTAGGGTGTGCAGGGTGAATACATGGTCTGTTGTATGGTAATTTGGTAAAAAGCCAATTTGACATTTGCTCAGTACATTGTTTTCATTGAGGAAATGTACGAGTCTGCTGTTAATGATAATGCAGAGGATTTTCCCAAGGTTACTGTTGACACATATTCCACGGTAGTTATTGGGGTCAAATTTGTCTCCACTTTTGTGGATTGGGGTGATCAGTCCTTGGTTCCAAATATTGGGGAAGATGCCAGAGCTAAGTATGATGTTAAAGAGTTTTAGTATAGCCAATTGGAATTTGTTGTCTGTATATTTGATCATTTCATTGCGGATACCATCAATTCCACAGGCCTTTTTGGGTTGGAGGGTTTTTATTTTGTCCTGTAACTCATTCAATGTAATTGGAGAATCCAGTGGGTTCTGGTAGTCTTTAATAGTTGATTCTAAGATCTGTATTTGATCATGTATATGTTTTTGCTCTTTATTCTTTGTTATAGAGCCAAAAAGATTGGAGAAGTGGTTTACCCATACATCTCCATTTTGGATAGATAATTCTTCATGTTGTTGTTTGTTTAGTGTTTTCCAATTTTCCCAGAAGTGGTTAGAGTCTATGGATTCTTCAATTGCATTGAGCTGATTTCTGACATGCTGTTCCTTCTTTTTCCGTAGTGTATTTCTGTATTGTTTTAGTGATTCACCATAGTGAAGGCGTAGACTCAGGTTTTCCGGGTCTCTATGTTTTTGGTTGGACAGGTTTCTCAATTTCTTTCTTAGATTTTTGCATTCTTCATCAAACCATTTGTCATTATTGTTAATTTTCTTCGGTTTTCTATTTGAGATTTATAGATTTGATAGGGAAGCCTAGAGGTCAAATATACTGTTAAGATTTTCTACTGCAAAGTTTACACCTTCACTATTACAGTGGAACGTTTTACCCAGGAAATTGTCTAAAAGGGATTGAATTTGTTGTTGCCTAATTGTTTTTTGGTAGGTTTCCAAACTGCATTCCTTCCATCTATAACATTTCTTAATGTTACTCAGTTCCTTTGGCTTTGATGCCTCATGATTGAGTATTGCTCTAAGTAGACTGTGATTTTGCTGTGGTCTGATAGGGGTGTCAGTGGGCTGACTGTGAACGCTCTGAGAGACTCTGGGTTGAGGTCAGTGATAAAGTAGTCTACAGTACTACTGCCAAGAGATGAGCTATAGGTGTACCTACCATAGGTAGGTACACTTCCCTCAAAGCCTACCGTTGACTATGTACATACCCAGCGTGCGACAGAGCTGCAGGAGTTGTGACCCGTTTTTGTTGGTTATGTTGTCATAGTTGTGCCTAGGGGGGCATATGTGGGAGGGAATGCTGTCACCTCCAGGCAGGTGTTTGTCCCCCTGTGTGCTGAGGGTGTCAGGTTCTTGTCCGGTTCTGGCATTTAGGTCGCCACAGACTAGTACATGTCCCTGGGCCTGGAAATTATTGATTTCCCCCTCCAGGATGGAGAAGCTGTCTTCATTAAAATATGGGGATTCTAGTGGGGGGATATAGGTAGCACACAGGAGGAAATTTTTCTCTGTTAAGATAATTTCCTTTTGAATTTCTAGCCAAACGTAGAATGTTCCTGTTTTGATTAATTTAATGGAGTGAGTTAGGTCTGCTCAATACCAAATTAGCATACACCCTGAGTCCCTTCCCTGTTTCACACCTGGTAGTTTGGTGGATGGGACTACCAGCTCTCTGTATCCTAGAGGGCAACCAGTGGGTCTGCCTCCTCTATACCAGGTTTCTTGCAGGATGACAATGTCTGTATTACCGATTTCTTTGGTGAAGTCTGGGTTTCTGCTCTTTAGGCCAAAGGCAGATGACCTCAGGCCTTGGATATTCCAGGATGATATAGTGAAGGCTTTTTGTTCCATAGAGTGTCCAATGTTGTTGGTCGTGGTTTGGCCTCAGGCCAGTAAGTGTGAGCAGAGCCTGCTGAGCGTCTGGTACATGCCATTGGCTTGGGCGAGTGTGAGAGTGGGGGTTGGGACTGTTTGCCCGCTCACTACCTGGGCGTATGTGTGGCTTCCATGTTGAGGCCCTCTTTGCGGGGGTGGGGTGCATGGGGTGGGCAGGAGTGGCATAGGTCTGATCTGAGGGGGCCTAAACGGGGTGTGGGCATGGTTGACGTGGGGGGGTGTTGATTGTTTGGGGTGGGGGTGTGGATGTGGATGTGTCTGGGTGTACTGTGGTCTGGATGTAATTCCTCTTGGCGTGGGTCCTCTTTGTGTAGGTCCAGGGGGGGGTCATGCAGGTCTGGGAGGGTGTCTCGCTGGTCTGGGTGGGGTGTCTATTGATCTGTTGCTCCTGTGTGAAGTTTTGGGGATACGTTTGAGAGCCATGTCCTTTAGAGTCCGGGCAAAGGTGGGCACTGCTGCCTTGTAGAGGTGGACCTGGTCATAGAGGCTGTTCAAGTCCAGGGTGGAGTGGTGGGCCAGGAAAACATTTGGTTTTGAGGCACAGTCACGGGAAATACTTGCGTTTACCCGCTGTATTGTGGCAGGGTGGAAGTCTTTTCGTGGTAGCAGGGTGGAGATAACCACTTGTGCGTTGGGGAAAGTAGAAGAAGCCTTTTCAATCACTCCCTTCAGTGCTGTGGCCACCCTTTCCTGCTGTGCTCTCAGGTCGTTTGTGCCTGTGTGTATTATTATGTGGCTGGGTTAACCTAGTTGGTCCTCAGACAGAAGGTCGAGGGCGCGCTGGGTGTTTGGACACCAGAGTTTAGACACACTGTGTTTGGGAAAAAGTCTCTCTCTCTCTCAGAGCCCACTACAATCATCAGGAGAGACTGGAAGTGAGGTTTGGGGTGAGGAGGTTAAGAGGTGAGGGGTGAGGTTGGACTGAGCAGGACTGTGAATGTATTGTCATGTTTTTAAAATGGTATAACTGCCTTAATGTTGCTGGACCGCAGAAAGAGTTGCTGCTGCCTTGGCAGGAACCAATGGGTTCCATAACAAATACAAATACAAATTAGAGTTTTAGGCAAGGTTGGAGCGATTGAGGGTTGTGCAAAGGTGAAAGGAGGGAGTGGCTATATGTTGTAGTCTCAGTCAGTTGAGTAGTGATAAGGAGACTTCAGTCTGCCACAGTCATGATGTATGGAGCTGTACAATAACAACTCATTCATTGAGAGGGGACAGGAAAGGAGGAGGGAGAGATGGACAGAATAGCCTATCCCTCAGGCTGTCACTTCCCCTGGTGGAGTCTGAGAAGAGAGAAGAGAGGGACAGGAGAGAGGAGAAAAGGAGAGATGCAGGAGAAAGCGAAGCTAAATAAAGAAAGGGTTATTGGGTGAAGGGAGGGTTGAGAAGGGGTGAGGTCATTACAGCACTAACAGCACTAATGACCCAGTGATTGACGAGGGGCCCAACTCTGACCTCTAATTACAGCAGAGCCTGAGAACCAGCCTGAGGACCCAGCCTGTGTGTGTGTGTGTGTGTGTGTGTGTGTGTGTGTGTGTGTGTGTGTGTGTGTGTGTGTGTGTGTGTGTGTGTGTGTGTGTGTGTGTGTGTGTGTGTGTGTGTGTGTGTGTGTGTGTGTGTGTGTGTGTGTGTGTGTGTGTAGATGGATGTAGAAAGCTGACTCGTGTCACGGGTGACCTGGCTGGGGAAATAAGCATGTTGTAATTAGAGCCCATTCCCCCTGAACCACCAACACACAGACTAACCACCACCACAAAGACTAACACACAGACTAACCACCAACACACCGACCAACACACAACAACACACAGACTAATCCCCATCAAACAGACTAATCCCCAACACACAGACTAACCACCACCACAAAGACCAGCACACAGACTAACCACCACCACAAAGACCAACATACAGACCAGCACAGAGACTAATCCCCATCAAACAGACTAATCCCCAACACACAGACTCACCACCAACACACAGACTAACCACCACCACAAAGACCAGCACACAGACTAACCACCAACACACCGACCAACACACAGAACAACACACAGACTAATCCCCATCAAACAGACTAATCCCCAACACACAGACTCACCACCGACACACAGACTCACCACCAACACTCTGACCAACACACAGACAAACCACCAACACACAGACCAACACACATACTAAACCCCAACACACAGACTAACCAGCAACACACAGACTAACCACCAACACACAGACCAACACACAGACTAACCCCCAACACACAGACTAACCCCCAAAACACAGACTAACCACCAACACACAGACTCACCACCAACACACAGACTCACCACCAACACACAGACTCACCACCAACACACAGACCAACAAAACAGACTAATCCCTTCATACAGACTAATCCCCAACACACAGACTCACCACCAACACACAGACTAACCACCAACACACAGACTAACCACCGACACAGACCAACACACAGGCTAATCCCCAACACACAGACTCACCACCAACACACAGACCCACACACAGACAAATCCCCATCATACAGACTAATCCCCAACACACAGACTCACCACCAATACACAGACTAACCCCCAACACACAGACTAACCACCAACACAGACCAACACACAGACTAATCACCAACACACAGACTAACCATCAACACACAGACTCACCACCAATGCACAGACCAACACACAGACTAATCTCCATCAAACAGACTAATCCCCAACACACAGACTCACCACCAACACACAGACTCACCACCAACACACAGACCAACACACAGACTAACCACCGACACACACACTAACCACCAACACACAGACGAACCACCAACACACAGACTAACCACCAACACAGACCAACACACAAACTAACCACCAACACACAGACTAACCACCAACACACAGACTCACCACCAACAAACAGACCAACACACAGACTAATCCCCATCATACAGACTAATCCCCAACACACAGACCCACCACCAACACACAGACTAACCAGCAACACACGAACTAACCAACAACACACAGTCTAACCACCAACACACAGACTCACCACCAACACACACACTAACACACAGACTAACCCCCAAAACACAGACTAACACACAGACTAACCACCAACACACAGACTAACACACAGACTAACCACCAATACACAGACTAACACACAGACTAACCACCAACACACAGACTAACACACGGACTAACCCCCAACACACAGACTAACCCCCAATACACAGACTAACACACAGACTAACCCCCAATACACAGACTAACACACAGACTGACACCCAATACACAGACTAACACACAGACTAGCCCTCAATACACAGACTAACACACAGACTAACCACCAACACACAGACTAACACACAGACTAACCCCTAATACACAGACTAACACACAGACTAACCCCCAATACACAGACTAACACACAGACTAGCCCTCAATACACAGACTAACACACAGACTAACCACCAACACACAGACTAACACACAGACTAACCCCCAATACACAGACTAACACACAGACTAACCCCCAATACACAGACTAACACACAGACTAACCCCGAATACACAGTCTAACGCATAGACTAACCCCCAATACACAGACTAACACACAGACTAACCTCCAATACACAGACTAACACACATACTAACCCCCAATACACAGACTAATGCACAGACTAACCCCCAATACACAGACTAACACACATACTAACCCCCAATACACAGACTAACACACATACTAACCCCCAATACACAGACTAATGCACAGACTAACCCCCAATACACAGACTAACCCCCAATACACAGACTAACACACAGACTAACCTCCAATACACAGACTAACACACATACTAACCCCCAATACACAGACTAACACACATACTAACCCCCAATACACAGACTAATGCACAGACTAACCCCCAATACACAGACTAACCCCCAATACACAGACTAACACACAGACTAACCCCCAATACACAGACTAACACACAGACTCTCCCCCAATACACAGACTAACACACAGACTAACCTCCAATACACAGACTAACACACATACTAACCCCCAATACACAGACTAATGCACAGACTAACCCCCAATACACAGACTAACACACATACTAACCCCCAATACACAGACTAACACACATACTAACCCCCAATACACAGACTAATGCACAGACTAACCCCCAATACACAGACTAACCCCCAATACACAGACTAACACACAGACTAACCTCCAATACACAGACTAACACACATACTAACCCCCAATACACAGACTAACACACATACTAACCCCCAATACACAGACTAATGCACAGACTAACCCCCAATACACAGACTAACCCCCAATACACAGACTAACACACAGACTAACCCCCAATACACAGACTAACACACAGACTCTCCCCCAATACACAGACTAACACACAGACTAACCCCAATACACAGACTAACGCACAGACTAACCCCCAATACACAGACTAACACACAGACTAACCCCCAACACACAGACTAACACACAGACTAACGCACAGACTAACCCCCAATACACAGACTAACACACAGACTAACCCCCAACACACAGACTAACACACAGACTAACACACAGACTAACCACCAACCCACAGACTAACACACAGACTCACCACCAACACACATCCTTGTGCTGTATTGGCCAGAATATATGAAGTGCTGCCACAGCCATTAGTTATTCCTCTCTGTCTATCTTCCTGTCTGCACTGCATATCTGTCTTTTTCATTCTCTTTCTGTCTCTTTCTAACTTGTTCTCTCTCGTTCTCTCTCTCTCTTTTAAACACACACACACACACACACACACAGCAGGATCAGAAGCTTCAAGCTCTGCATTATAAGGTTGTAAAGAAAATACATCTCTATATGGCTGGTTAACATGCACTAAAACAACACGTTCCTTATGTTCCTGTTTATCTTCAAAAAATGCACACCACTCATCCATGTACAGTATACACCAATACAAACTATCTCAAACATAAACAGACATGATATTGTTTGTCAGAGGGAAAGAAAAGAGCCACTCTGCTCTGCTAGATGAAATTCCACAAATCAACTAAACTTCAACACTGTAAATCTACCAAACAGATGAGGGGGGTTGTCCCAGGCAACAATATATGAGTTCATCACGTGCTTCGTTTCTCCACATTCACCATTTTACTCTAAGGCTAGACCTAGTCAATGTCAATGCTACTGGCAGTACTGCTGCTATCCATCCATCTGTTTGGAAGTCTGAAAGTGTTTGTATGTGCTTGGTTGGTTGGGTGTAGACATTTGGGCGTGGATAAATCAAGGCATAGTAGATGCTTGTCCTTGGTGGGCTGCAGAAATAGAGGGAACGAAGGAGGAGAGAGGTAGGAAGGTAGTCTCTAGATCACAATGAAACAAATGAGACCCAGTCAGAGTAGGAGAGAGAGGGAGAGGGTATGGAGAAAGGGAGGGAAGGGAAGGAGGGAGGAGTGGGAAGGATTCCAGACAACAGGATTTATATCAGTGATCTGAGGTGAAAGTGTTTCAGGGCCGTTTGTGGAGGTGGAAAGTAACAGAGTATCATTGCGAGAGCATCAAAGGAGTTGTTTTGATAAACTAGGCTCACACTTTGACCGCATTAGAAAGTGCTATACAGTTGCATGTAAAAAATCACTTACGTTACCAGTAAATATATTGTAATCAGATTACAGACATTTTTTTTTTAATTAGATAGCTACTTCTTGGATTGCTTTTAAATTTGAAAAGGATGTTTGCGAAAAAATACATTATGACACCTTTCTGATTTCTCAATGACATTCAATTCAGCATTAAAACAAGATACAAGTTTAAATTTGTTCCACTTGAGCGAGTCTGACCACAAGTCAGAGACCACTATGATGACACATCACACATCAAAAAGTAACTGAAAGTAATCAGATTACATTACCGAGTGTGGGCAATCCAAAAGTTACATTACTGATTACAATTTTACAGGTAACTAGTAACTGTAGCAGATTTACAATTAGAAAGTAACCTACCCAACCCTGAACACACACATTCTCTTCAGTTTTAACCCTATCCCAAACCAATACCTGAACCATTTGGAATGAATGCCTAAATGTAATGTCAGATTCTGCAGTGAGACTGTGAACAATGGTGGAAAAAGTACCCAAACGTCATTCTTACCTTAATAAGTACCTTAATAGAAACTGACTCAAGTAAAAGTGAGTCACCCAACAAAATACTACTTGAGAAAAAGTCAAAAGGATTTGGTTTTAAATATACTTAAGTATCAAAAGCAAATGTAATTGCTAAAATATACTTAAAAATCAAAAGTAAAGTATAAATCATTTCAAATTATTTATATGAAGCAAACCGGCCAGCATGATTTTCTTGTTTTTTTTATTTACGGATTGCCAGGGACACATTCCAGCACTCAGCCATCATTTACAAACGAAGGATTTGTGTTTAGTGAGTCCACCAGATCAGAGGGAGGGGATGACCAGGGGTGTTCTCTTCATAAGTGGTGAATAGGACCATTTTCCTGTCCTGCTAAGCATTCGAAATGTAAAGAGTACATTTGGGTGTCAGTGAAAAGTACATTATTTTCTTTAGGAATGTAGTGAAGGAAAAGCAAAAAATTCTCAAAAATATAAATAAACTCATAAATAAATAAATAAAATATAAATAAACAAAAAAAGAAACGTCCTCTCACTGCCAACTGCGTCGATTTTCAGCAAACTTAACATGTGTAACATGTGTATGAACATAACAAGATTCAACAACTGAGACATGAACTGAACAAGTTCCACAGACATGTGATTTAACAGAAATTGAATAATGTGTCCCTGAACAAAGAGGGGGTCAAAATAAAAAGTAACAGTCAGTATCTGGTGTGGCCACCAGCGGCATTAAGTACTGCAGTGCATCTCCTCCTCATGGACTGCACCAGATTTGCCAGTTCCCCACTCTTCCACCAAGGCACCTACAAGTTCACAGACATTTCTGGGGGGAATGGCCCTAGCCCTCACCCTCCGATTCAACATGTCCTAGACGTGCACAATGGGATTGAGATCTGTGCTCTTCGCTGGCCACGGCAGAACACTGACATTCCTGTCTTGCAGGAAAGTCTGGTGGCATTGTCATGCTGGAGGGTCATGTCAGGATGAGATTGCAGGAAGGGTACCACATGAGGGAGGAGGATGTCTTCCCTGTGACACACAGCATTGAGATTGCCTGCAATGACAACAAGCTCAGTCCAATAATGCTGTGACACACCGCCCCAGACCTTGACGGACCCTCCACCTCCAAGTTGATCCCGTTCTAGAGTACAGGCCTCGGTGTAACGCTCATTCCTTCAACGATAAACGCAAATCCGACCATCACCCCTGGTGAGACAAAACCGTCAGTGAAGATAACTTTTTGTCAGTCCTGTTTGCGACGGTGGGTTTGTGCCCAAAGGCGACATTGTTGCCGGTGATGTCTGGTGAGGCCTAGAAGCCCTCAGTCCAGCCTATCCTATCCTATTGCAGACAGTCTGAGCACTGATGGAGGGATACTTTACACACTCTCACACAGGCATCAGCTCTGGACAGTAGGAGCTGTTTGTGAGTGTTTTTATTGGAGCAAAACTCTGCCAAGAATAATCATTGAATTATACAGAGAGTTATGAAAACCATTAGAAGGCTGTTGCTGCCTGACTCACAACACACAAACTACAGCAAGGATTCCCACTGCATTCCACACTGAATCAAAACACATACAGTATCTCCTGGCCTTGATGACCTTCCCTTGCTGGTCTGAACAGTAAGGGCAGGGGAAGGCAATTTGGCCCCAGTTCCATTATGACATACTAGTAGCTCTGTGCACTGCTTTTAAGGGATTGGGAACCAGCTTCATCCCTCTCAAAGGGGGAGTACAGGAGAACCTCTCCATCTATTTCTCCATCTCTCTCTCTCTCTCTCTCTCTCTCTCTCTCTCAGGGAGAGTACAGGAGAACCTCTCTATCTATTTCTCCATCTCTCTCTCTCTCTCTGTCTCTCTCTCTCTCAGGGGTAGTAGTGCAGGAGGCCTCTTTCCCTCTCCGCTAATCACACTTAATGATTCAAATGGGCTTCAGAAATGCCTTTGAAATAAAATCTACTTACAGCACATACACACACCCTTACCAGGGAGCACAGCTAGCGATTGTTAAAGGTCAGACGGAGTGAAGAAAGGAGTGAGAGATAAGGAGAGAGGAGAGAGAGAGATGTAACTGTAGAAGTGTGATTTAGTCCGGAAGTTTCTGTTTCTTCAGTGGGCCTCTAACAACCACTCCTGGGGCTTCTGCTTTAATCATCCTGAACACAGCTGATTATTACTAATGACTTCACACACACACAAACACACAACAGCCAGGTCACTAAAGGGGGGGTACTAAGCTATGGAAATACCTATTTGATTTTTGGGAGGGGGGGGTGAGTGTCAGGTATATGGAGGTGAACTCTGACACAAAACAACTGGCTGCCAGTGGCATTTCCTGGATCCTGTTCGGTCCCCTTGGGCACCAAATATCCTCTGTAACACACACACACACACGGGGAGAAAGAGGGAAACACTCACACACACACACACACACACACACACACACACACACACACACACACACACACACACACACACACACACACACACACACACACACACACACACACACACACACACACACACACACTAAGGGAGTATCATAAGCTGTCTCAGGTCACATGGTTGTCAAGTAATGTGCTGGTAAAGATCCTAGCACACGCTACACACCGGGGGGGGGGGGGGTGAACTCACCGTGTGTGTGTGTGTGTGTGTGCGTGTGTGTGTGTGTGTGTGTGTGTGTGTGTGTGTGTGTGTGTGTGTGTGTGTGTGTGTGTGTGTGTGGACACAGTGGGATCAATTCTACCTTGGATTCTGTACACTAAACTTCGACTTGTGCATAAATCATAAATTTATGTCAAAGACAAATGTGTTTAAAGAGATGAGAGGTTCTGCCTGGTGGTGACATCAGAAACCCTACTGGGTGTGTGTGGAAAACAAATGAGATGAGAGGTTCTGCCTGGTGGTGACATCAGAAACCCTACTGGGTGTGTGTGGAAAACAAATGAGATGAGAGGTTCTGCCTGGTGGTGACATCAGAAACCCTACTGGGTGTGTGTGGAAAACAAAAGAGATGAGAGGTTCTGCCTGGTGGTGACATCAGAAACCCTACTGGGTGTGTGTGGAAAACAAATGAGATGAGAGGTTCTGCCTGGTAGTGACATCAGAAACCCTACTGGGTGTGTGTGGAAAACAAATGAGATGAGAGGTTCTGCCTGGTGGTGACATCAGAAACCCTACTGGTTGTGTGTGGAAAACAAATGAGATGAGAGGTTCTGCATGGTGGTGACATCAGAAACCCTACTGGGTGTGTGTGGAAAACAAATGAGATGAGAGGTTCTCCCTGGTGTTGACATCAGAAACCCTATTGGGTGTGTATAGAAAACAAATGAGATGAGAGGTTCTGCCTGGTGGTGACATCAGAAACCCTACTGGGTGTGTGTGGAAAACAAAAGAGATGAGAGGTTCTGCCTGGTGGTGACATCAGAAACCCTACTGGGTGTGTGTGGAAAACAAAAGAGATGAGAGGTTCTGCCTGGTGGTGACATCAGAAACCCTACTGGGTGTGTGTGGAAAACAAATGAGATGAGAGGTTCTGCCTGGTGGTGACATCAGAAACCCTACTGGGTGTGTGTGGAAAACAAATGAGATGAGAGGTTCTGCCTGGTGGTGACATCAGAAACCCTACTGGGTGTGTGTGGAAAACAAATGAGATGAGAGGTTCTGCCTGGTGGTGACATCAGAAACCCTACTGGGTGTGTGTGGAAAACAAATGAGATGAGAGGTTCTGCCTGGTGGTGACATCAGAAACCCTACTGGGTGTGTGTGGAAAATAAATGAGATGAGAGGTTCTGCCTGGTGGTGACATCAGAAACCCTACTGGGTGTGTGCGGAAAACAAATGAGATGAGAGGTTCTGCCTGGTGGTGACATCAGAAACCCTACTGGGTGTGTGTGGAAAACAAATGAGATGAGAGGTTCTGACTGGTGGTGACATCAGAAACCCTACTGGGTGTGTGTGGAAAACAAATGAGATGAGAGGTTCTGCCTGGTGGTGACATCAGAAACCCTATTGGGTGTGTGTAGAAAACAAATGAGATGAGAGGTTCTGCCTGGTGGTGACATCAGAAACCCTATTGGGTGTGTGTAGAAAACAAATGAGATGAGAGGTTCTGCCTGGTGGTGACATCAGAAACCCTACTGGGTGTGTGTGGAAAACAAATGAGATGAGAGGTTCTGCCTGGTGGTGACATCAGAAACCCTTCTGGGTGTGTGTGGAAAACAAATGAGATGAGAGGTTCTGCCTGGTGGTGACATCAGAAACCCTATTGGGTGTGTGTAGAAAACAAATGAGATGAGAGGTTCTGCCTGGTGGTGACATCAAAAACCCTACTGGGTGTGTGTGGAAAACAAAAGAGATGAGAGGTTCTGCCTAGTGGTGACATCAGAAACCCTACTGGGTGTGTGTGGAAAACAAATGAGATGAGAGGTTCTGCCTGGTGGTGACATCAGAAACCCTATTGGGTGTGTGTAGAAAACAAATGAGATGAGAGGTTCTGCCTGGTGGTGACATCAGAAACCCTATTGGGTGTGTGTAGAAAACAAATGAGATGAGAGGTTCTGCCTGGTGGTGACATCAGAAACCCTACTGGGTGTGTGTGGAAAACAAATGAGATGAGAGGTTCTGCCTGGTGGTGACATCAGAAACCCTTCTGGGTGTGTGTGGAAAACAAATGAGATGAGAGGTTCTGCCTGGTGGTGACATCAGAAACCCTATTGGGTGTGTGTAGAAAACAAATGAGATGAGAGGTTCTGCCTGGTGGTGACATCAAAAACCCTACTGGGTGTGTGTGGAAAACAAAAGAGATGAGAGGTTCTGCCTGGTGGTGACATCAGAAACCCTACTGGGTGTGTGTGGAAAACAAATGAGATGAGAGGTTCTGCCTGGTGGTGACATCAGAAACCCTACTGGGTGTGTGTGGAAAACAAATGAGATGAGAGGTTCTGCCTGGTGGTGACATCAGAAACCCTACTGGGTGTGTGTGGAAAACAAATGAGATGAGAGGTTCTGCCTGGTGGTGACATCAGAAACCCTACTGGGTGTGTGTGGAAAACAAATGAGATGAGAGGTTCTGCCTGGTGGTGACATCAGAAACCCTACTGGGTGTGTGTGGAAAACAAATGAGATGAGAGGTTCTGCCTGGTGGTGACATCAGAAACCCTACTGGGTGTGTGTGGAAAACAAATGAGATGAGAGGTTCTGCCTGGTGGTGACATCAGAAACCCTACTGGGTGTGTGTGGAAAACAAATGAGATGAGAGGTTCTGCCTGGTGGTGACATCAGAAACCCTTCTGGGTGTGTGTGGAAAACAAATGAGATGCGAGGTTCTGCCTGGTGGTGACATCAGAAACCCTACTGGGTGTGTGTGGAAAACAAATGAGATGAGAGGTTCTGCCTGGTGGTGACATCAGAAACCCTATTGGGTGTGTGTGGAAAACAAAAGAGATGAGAGGTTCTGCCTGGTGGTGACATCAGAAACCCTACTGGGTGTTTGTGGAAAACAAATGAGATGAGAGGTTCTGCCTGGTGGTGATATCAGAAACCCTACTGGGTGTGTGTGGAAAACAAATGAGATGAGAGGTTCTGCCTGGTGGTGACATCAGAAACCCTACTGGTTGTGTGTGGAAAACAAATGAGATGAGAAGTTCTGCCTGGTGGTGACATCAGAAACCCTATTGGGTGTGTGTAGAAAACAAATGAGATGAGAGGTTCTGCCTGGTGGTGACATCAGAAACCCTACTGGGTGTGTGTGGAAAACAAATGAGATGAGAGGTTCTGCCTGGTGGTGACATCAGAAACCCTACTGGGTGTGTGTGGAAAACAAATGAGATGAGAGGTTCTGCCTGGTGGTGACATCAGAAACCCTACTGGGTGTGTGTGGAAAACAAATGTTCTCTCTGGATCTAAACCCCAAAACCTGGCAGTGCCGTGTGTGTTCATGTGTGTTTATGTATGTATGTGTGTATGTGTGTGTGTGTGTCAGTAATCAGTTCATTATGGAGCTTCATGGTGGTTTTACGGCAAATTCCAAAGTGATACTATGAGATCAGGTTGGGTTTTCACAACAAGATCTCACCGTTTGACACGGTTGGACTTTGACTGTTAAGTTTAGGCATTAAGGGTTAAGGTTGGGCATTAAGGGTTAAGGTAAGGGTTAAGGTTGGGCATTAAGGGTTAAGGTAAGGGTTAAGGTAAGGTTTAAGGTTGGGCATTAAGGGTTAAGGTAAGGGTTAAGGTTGGGCATTAAGGGTTAAGGTAAGGGTTAAGGTTGGGTATTAAGGGTTAAGGTAAGGGTTAAGGTTAGGCATTAAGTGTTAAGGTAAGGGTTAAGGTTAGGCATTAACGGTTAAGGTAAGGGTTAAGGTAAGGGTTAAGGTTAGGCATTAAGGGTTAAGGTAAGGGATATGTTTAGGCATTAAGGGTTAAGGTAAGGGTTAAGGTAAGGGTTAAGGTTGGGCATTAAGGGTTAAGGTAAGGGATATGTTTAGGCATTAAGGGTTAAGGTGAGGGTTAAGGTTAAGGTTAGGCATTAAGGGTTAAGGTTGGGCATTAAGGGTTAAGGTTGGGCATTAAGGGTTAAGGTAAGGTTTAATGTTGGGCATTAAGGGTTAAGGTTGGGCATTAAGGGTTAAGGTAAAGGTTAAGGTTAAGGGTTAAGGTATGGTTTAAGATAAGGCATTAAGGGTTAAGGTAAGGGTTAAGGTTGGGCATTAAGGGTTAAGGTTGGGCGTTACGGGTTAATGTTGGGCATTAAGGGTTAAGGTACGGGTTAAGGTTGGGCATTAAGGGTTAAGGTAAGGGTTAAGGTTGGGCATTAAGGGTTAAGGTTGGGCATTAAGGGTTAAGGTAAGGTTTAAGGTTGGGCATTAACGGTTAAGGTAAAGATTAAGGTTAAGGGTTAAGGTAAGGTTTAAGGTTTGCCATTAAGGGTTGAGGTAAGGGTTAAGGTTGGGCATTAAGGGTTAAGGTAAGGTTTAAGGTTGGGCATTAAGGGTTAAGGTAAGGTTTAAGGTACGGTTTAAGGTTGGGCATTAAGGGTTAAGGTAAGGTTTAAGGTTGGGCATTAAGGGTAAAGGTAAGGTTTAAGGTACGGTTTAATGTTGGGCATTAAGGGTTAAGGTTGGGCATTAAGGGTTAAGGTAAAGGTTAAGGTTAAGGGTTAAGGTAAGGTTTAAGGTTTGCCATTAAGGGTTAAGGTAAGGTTTAAGGTTGGGCATTAACGGTTAAGGTAAGGTTTAATGTTGGGCATTAAGGGTTAAGGTAAGGTTTAATGTTGGGCATTAAGGGTTAAGGTAAGGTTTAAGGTTGGGCATTAAGGGTTAAGGTAAGGGTTAACGTTGGGCATTAAGGGTTAAGGTAAGGGTAATGGTTGGGCATTAAGGGTTAAGGTAAGGTTTAAGGTTGGGCATTAAGGGTTAAGGTAAGGTTTAATGTTGGGCATTAAGGGTTAAGGTAAGGTTTAATGTTGGGTATTAAGGGTTAAGGTAAGGTTTAAGGTTGGGCATTAAGGGTTAAGGTAAGGGTTAAGGTTGGGCATTAAGGGTTAAGGTAAGGTTTAAGGTTGGGCATTAAGGGTTAAGGTAAGGGTTAAGGTTGGGCATTAAGGGTAAAGGTAAGGTTTAAGGTTGGGCATTAAGGGTTAAGGTAAGGTTTAAGGTTGGGCATTAAGGGTTAAGGTAAGGTTTAAGGTTGGGCATTAAGGGTAAAGGTAAGGTTTAAGGTTGGGCATTAAGGGTTAAGGTAAGGGTTAAGGTAAGGTTTAAGGTTGGGCATTAAGGGTTAAGGTAAGGGTTAAGGTTGGGCATTAAGGGTTAAGGTAAGGGTTAAGGTAAGGGTTAAGGTTGGGCATTATGGGTTAAGGTAAGGGTTAAGGTAAGGGTCAAGGTTGGGCATTAAGGGTTACGGTAAGGTTTAAGGTTGGACATTAAGGGTTAAGGTAAGGGTTAAGGTTGGGCATTAAGGGTTAAGGTAAGGATTAAGGTAAGGCATTAAGGGTTAAGGTAAGGTTTAAGGTTGGGTTAGGGTTAGGGTAAGGGTTAGGGTACGGTTTAAGGTTGGGCGTTAAGGGTTAAGGAAAGGTTTAAGGTTGGGCATTAAGGGTTAAGGTAAGGTTTAAGGTACGGTTTAAGGTTGGGCATTAAGGGTTAAGGAAAGGTTTAAGGTTGGGCATTAAGGGTTAAGGTAATGTTTAAGGTTGGGCATTAAGGGTTAAGGTAAGGTTTAAGGTTGGGCAATAAGGGTTAAGGTAAGGTTTAAGGTAATGTTTAAGGTTGGGCATTAAGGGTTAAGGTAAGGTTTAAGGTTGGGCAATAAGGGTTAAGGTAAGGTTTAAGGTTGGGCAATAAGGGTTAAGGTAAGGTTTAAGGTAATGGTTAAGGTTGGGAATAGTGTTAAAACTCCCAAAATAAAAACATTGATGGATTGAACTCACGACCCTCGAAGCCGGAGCTTGCCGCTTCCAACTGCTATCCTAATCCCCAACGCCCTTGCAAGCCTACTTGAAGGTAATAGAGCTCACCGTTGCCCCCTAGTGGCCGGTTTTGAATGCATCTCAAGACGTCCTGGGTACATGGATGAACGTTGAATTTCACCTTAGATCTGGACTGACCTGACTGGGTTTTCAGTGGCTCATTTTTAGTAACCAAAGGTGAATATGAAGCCCTGTCTACCATTCCTCCCTTTTTAGGAGATAAAAAACTACGTATTTTTAAATGATATCTCAAGAAAACTTTAACGGCAGACATTGTTTTCACATACATTTTTCAATACCTTATTATCACCATATATCTGTATAACGTTATTGCATATCTATGTTGTGTATATACTGTAAATAGCTTGTGTAAAGATATCCACAGACATGATTGGCTGGAAAGGCCCTTTCCTTCTGTGCTTCCTTCCTTGGGAGGAAACATCCTTTCTCATTCCAAGGGAAAGCTTGAGAAAGCAATGGAAATACTTGTATGTGATGTGCATTCTATACACACACACACACACGCACGCACACACACACACACACACACACACACACACACACACACACACACACACACACACACACACACACACACACACACACACACACACACACACACACACACACACACACACACAGAGAGACTAAGACACAGACTCCCGCACAAAAACAAGCCGATGTCTCCATTATCTTGTGAACTCTGAGTTTTTTTATTTTCCTGTAGCTAAGCCTCAGTCGCGACACCCGGGCTGGCTGCCAAACTCACTCATACAAAATGGTTGCCTTACTAAACACACTCTGTGGTCGGGAACACATTCTGTGGTACGCGGTAGCACTCAGCTAGGCAAACAAACACACACACTAACCCAACCACTACCTGTGTGTGTGTGACTGTGTGTGTGTGTGTGACTGTGTGTGTGTGCGTGTGTGTGTGTGTGTGTGTGTGTGTGTGTGTGTGCGTGTGTGTGTGTGTGTGTGTGTGTGTGTGTGTGTGTGTGTGTGTGACTATGTGTGTATGTGTGTGACTATGTGTGTGTGTGTGTGTGTGTGTGTGTGTGTGTGTGTGTGTGTGTGTGTGTGTGTGTGTGTGTGTGTGTGTGTGTGTGTGTGTGTGTGTGTGTGTGTGTGTTTAGCAATACCGATCAGCAGTGGAGCTGCTCTGTTGCCAGAATGGAAAGAAGGAGAAAGTAGAGAGGGGAAATAATAGCTTGTGCAAAGTTTAGAAATGAAACTATTCCAATAAATTGGCCCAAATCTTTTTTCCCTCACAGTTTCCTTGTTCTTAACTACTTTTATGGGTGAAATTAGTATTTTCCAACCCCCTGACAGCCTAATAAAACCCTCTGCCAGGTACACAGCTACACACGACCCTGGAGAGAGGGAGGGAGAGGGGAACAGAGGAGAACAGAGGGGAAAGAGAAATAAATATGGGGAGAGATGGGGGAGGAAGAGGAGAGAGAGGGGGAGGCAGAGGAGAGAGAGGGGGAGGAAGAGGAGAGAGAGGGGGAGGAAGAGGAGAGAGAGGGGGAGGCAGTGGGAAAGAGTGTGATTGGCAACATAGGAATGACTTTTACATCTGCAGCCAAAAGCCCCTCTGGACCCTTCTACACACACAAACACCCAGACACAAACCACACACCACACACACTACACACATGCACAAACCACACACACACCACACACACACCACACACCACACACACCACACACACACACACGCACACACCACACACCACACACACCACACACACACACAACCACACACACACACACCACACACACACACACAGACACACACCACACACACACAGACACACACACAACCACACACACACACCACACACACACACACAGACACACACCACACACACACAGACACACAACTCCCCTCCTCTCCTTTCACCGCCTACTAAAGGCTTTTTGAATGAAAACTTTATGTCCTGAAACACAGACAGCAGAACCAATGTCTTTTTTTTTGCTGAAAAGGAAAAAGAGAGGAATTGGATATAAATAAATCCATGTGACCGAGCAAGCGACGCGCGGCAGCCAGGAGAACAAGATGGTGTCCGCTAGGGCCAGCCATGACCTCACAGGGGTCAGAGTTCACAGGACATTATGAAAGAACAACAGTAGAAAGACAAACACACTAAGAAGACAGAAAGAAGCAGGTCATTAGTATTTTTTTAGAGGGTTAGGGTTAGGGAGGGAGGGAAGGAAGGATGGAGGGAGGGAGGGAGGGAGGGAGGGAGGGAGGGAGGGAGGGAGGGAGGGAGGGAGGGAGGGAGGGAGGGAGGGAGGGAGGGAGGGAGCAGTGGGGTAGAGTAGAGAGACAGGGGTTAGAGAATAGTATTCCCAGCTGCAGAGAAAATGTATTCTATCAACCTCAACCTCAACCTCCCCTACAAGGTCTACCAGAGGACAGTTCACACAAGAGGCTGTGTGTGTGTGTGT
>NC_143048.1:37065000-37097500 GCF_057628025.1 Oncorhynchus mykiss
GAAGGAAAATTGTGTCTAATATAGTCATACATTGGGCAGGAGGTTAAGAAGTGCAGCTCAGTTTCCACCTCACTTGTGGGCAGTGTGCAGATAGTCTGTATTCTCTTAAGAGCCAGGTCTGCCTACGGCGGCCTTTCTCAATAGCAAGGCTATGCTCCCTGAGTCTGTACATAGTCAAAGCTTTCCTTAAGTTTGGGTCAGTCACAGTGGTCAGGTATTCTGCCACTGTGTACTCTCTGTTTAGAGGCAAATAACTTTCGTGTTTGCTCTGTTTTTTGTTAATTCTTTCCAATGTGTCAAGTTTTCTCATGATTTGGTTGGGTCTAATTGTGTTGCTGTCCTGGAGCTCTGTGGGGTCTGTTTGTGTTTGTGAACAGAGCCCCAGGACCAACTTGCTTAGGGGACTTTTCCCCAGGTTCATCTCTCTGAAGGTGATGACTTTGTTATGGAAAGTTTGGGAATTGCTTCCTTTTAGGTGGTTGTAGAATTTAACAGCTCTATTCTGGATTTGATAATTAGGGGAAGTGTGGGGAAGTGTGTGTTTGGTTTGTTTGTTTATAAATTAGGGTTTGGATACTGTATGTGGTCTGTCATGTGGTAATTTGGTAAAAAAGACAATTTGACATTTGCTCTGTACATTGTCTTCACTGAGGAAATGAAAGAGTCTGCTGTTAATGATAACGCAGAGGATTTCCCCAAGGTTGCTGTTGATACATATCCCACTGTAGTTATTGGGGTCAAATTTGTATCCATTTTTGTGGATTGGGGTGATCAATCCTCGGTTCTAAATATTGGGGAAGATTCCAGAGCTAAGGATGATGTTAACAAGTTAAAGTATAGCCAATTGGAATTTGTTGTCTGTATATTTTATCATTTCATTTAGGATACCATCAACCCCACAGGTCTTTTTTGGGTTGGAGGGTTTGTATTTTGTTCTGTAGTTCATTCCTTGTAGTTGTAGAATCCAGTGGGTTCTGGTAGTCTTTAATAGGTGAGTCTAATATTTGTATTTGATCATGTATATGTTTGTCTTTGTTATAGGGCCAAAAAGATTGGAGAAGAGGTCGCTATCTCTCTCTTTCTCTCTCAGACTATTTTCCTCAGTTCATGGTCATAAGAAACGGATGACTTCTGTTTTCTGAAAGACATTCCAATATTAACAACATCCCTGAGCACCATAGCATTTTCCTGAGAGGGAAACACACAGTCACACACACTCACCTCAACACACTACAATAGCCAGTTGGCTGGTTAACTGTCTCCACTGCAGACACAGCAGAATCCCATTGGAGTGCCCTCTAGCCTACTGCAACAGTCCCACACAGCCACAAAATCATCCAGGGAGATTGCAATCCAGATTACAGTTTTTATTTTCTTAAACATGAGGTTTCAAGTACAGTTAAATGCCTTAAAGAACATGAGAAAGTAAGACCCCTTCTCCAAATGTTTTTGTTAGAGCCTTATTCTAAAATGGATTAAATAAATAAAAATACTCTTCAATCTTGAGTTGTTTCTACAACTTGATTGGAGAACACCTGTGGTAAATTCAATTGATTGGATATTATTTGGAAAGACACACACCTGTTTACATGAGGTCCCACAGTTGAAAGTGCACGTCAGAGCAAAAACCAAGCCATGAGGTCGAAGGAATTGTCCATAGAACTCCAAAACAGGATTGTGTCAAGGCACAGATCTGGGGAAGGGTTCCAAAACATTTCTGCAGCATTGAAGGTCACATACTCCCTCTCTCCTCCTCCTCCCTACTCCTTCTCTCCTCCTCCTCCCTGCTCCTTCTCTCCTTCTCTCCTCCTCCTCCCTGCTCCTTCTCTCCTTCTCCTCCCTGCTCCTTCTCTCCATCTCCTCCTCCCTACTCCCTCTCTTCCCCTCCCTCACTCCTTCTCCTCCCCTCCCTGCTCCCTCTCTCTCTCCCTCCACTTTCTCTCTCCCTCACTTTCTCTCTCCCTCACTTTCTCTCACTTACTTTCTCTCTCGCTTTCTCTAGCTTTCTCTCACTCGCTTTCTCTCTCTAGCTTCCTCTCTTTCTATCTTTCTCTCTTCCTCCCTCTCTCTGTAGTATCAGTAGCCCTATCAGTGATAAGGGGAAGAGGTTACCAGGCCCATATGGATGTGGGTTCTGGACCCTGACTCTGGCACTGGGGCTGTACTGGACTGAATACCCGCCTAATAACCCCTACCACTAATGCAGCTAAAGCACACATACTGTACTAAGAGATAGCTCTGTGTCTTGCAGAGTGTTTGCTCTGTAACAGGATCTATTGCAAGCCGAGCAGAGCATTAGAATCGTAGCTAGTTAACTCTGTGCTAGCTGACTGTTTGCTCTGTGATTATTAGCTCTGTGGTTAGCTGATTGTTGGCTTCTAATGCTAGCTGAGTGTTAGCTCTGAGGCTAGTAATTGTTAGCTCTGAGGATGGCTAAATGTTACATGCCAGTGGTGTGGGGCTGTGTTCCCACGGCTGAGACTGTTCCCTCTCCCTCTGGAGACGCAGTCTATTTCAAGAAGCAGGAGGAGCGAGACAGGGAAGAGACAGGTGCAAAGGAAACCAGTGAGGAACACTAATATTAACAGACAACACACACAGCTATATACACTAGCCCTACATAGATTATACACTGTCTTCTCACCTCAGATCTGCTTTGGTTTCACATCTGTATTTTAGTCAATGCCACTCCGACATGGCTCAATCTAATATTTATATATTTCTTAATTCCATTCTTTCGCAAAAGATTTGAGTGTATTCTTTTGAATTGTTAGATACTACTGCACTGTTGGAGCTAGGAACACCAGCATTTCACTGTTGGAGCTAGGAACACAAACATTTCACTGTTGGAGCTAGGAACACCAGCATTTCACTGTTGGAGCTAGGAACACCAGCATTTCACTGTTGGAGCTAGGAACACCAGCATTTCACTGTTGGAGCTAGGAACACCAGCATTTCACTGTTGGAGCTAGGAACACCAGCATTTCACTGTTGGAGCTAGGAACACCAGCATTTCACTGTTGGAGCTAGGAACACCAGCATTTCACTGTTGGAGCTAGGAACACCAGCATTTCACTGTTGGAGCTAGGAACACCAGCATTTCACTGTTGGAGCTAGGAACACCAGCATTTCACTGTTGGAGCTAGGAACACAAGCATGTCACTGTTGGAGCTAGGAACACCAGCATTTCACTGTTGGAGCTAGGAACACCAGCATTTCACTGTTGGAGCTAGGAACACCAGCATTTCACTACACCCGCAATAATATCTGCTAAATATGTGTATGTGACCAATAACATCAGCTAAATATGTGTATGTGACCAATAACATCAGCTAAATATGTGTATGTGACCAATAACATCTGCTAAATATGTGTATGTGACCAATAACATCTGTTAAATATGTGTATGTGACCAATAACATCTGCTAAATATGTGTATGTGACCAATAACATCAGCTAAATATGTGTATGTGACCAATAACATCAGCTAAATATGTCTATGTGACCAATAACATCTGTTAAATATGTCTATGTGACCAATAACATCTGCTAAATATGTGTATGTGACCAATAACATCTGCTAAATATGTCTATGTGACCAATAACATCTGTTAAATATGTCTATGTGACCAATAACATCTGTTAAATATGTGTATGTGACCAATAACATCTGCTAAATATGTGTATGTGACCAATAACATCTGTTAAATATGTCTATGTGACCAATAACATCTGCTAAATATGTGTATGTGACCAATAACATCTGTTAAATATGTCTATGTGACCAATAACATCTGTTAAATATGTCTATGTGACCAATAACATCTGTTAAATATGTCTATGTGACCAATAACATCTGTTAAATATGTCTATGTGACCAATAACATCTGCTAAATATATGTATGTGACCAATAACATCTGCTAAATATGTGTATGTGACCAATAACATCTGTTAAATATGTGTATGTGACCAATAACATCTGTTAAATATGTCTATGTGACCAATAACATCTGCTAAATATGTGTATGTGACCAATAACATCTGTTAAATATGTGTATGTGACCAATAACATCTGTTAAATATGGACCAATAACATCTGCTAAATATGTGTATGTGACCAATAACATCAGCTAAATATGTGTATGTGACCAATAACATCAGCTAAATATGTGTATGTGACCAATAACATCTGCTAAATATGTGTATGTGACCAATAACATCAGCTAAATATGTGTATGTGACCAATAACATCTGCTAAATATGTGTATGTGACCAATAACATCAGCTAAATATGTGTATGTGACCAATAACATCAGCTAAATATGTGTATGTGACCAATAACATCAGCTAAATATGTGTATGTGACCAATAACATCTGCTAAATATGTGTATGTGACCAATAACATCAGCTAAATATGTGTATGTGACCAATAACATCAGCTAAATATGTGTATGTGACCAATAACATCTGCTAAATATGTCTATGTGACCAATAACATCTGCTAAATATGTCTATGTGACCAATAACATATGTTAAATATGTGTATGTGACCAATAACATCTGTTAAATATGTGTATGGACCAATAACATCTGTTAAATATGTGTATGTGACCAATAACATCTGTTAAATATGTGTATGTGACCAATAACATCTGTTAAATATGTGTATGTGACCAATAACATCTGTTAAATATATGTATGTGACCAATAACATCTGTTAAATATGTGTATGTGACCAATAACATCTGTTAAATATGTCTATGTGACCAATGACATATGTTAAATATGTCTATGTGACCAATAACATCTGTTAAATATGTCTATGTGACCAATAACATCTGCTAAATATGTGTATGTGACCAATAACATCTGTTAAATATGTGTATGTGACCAATAACATCTGCTAAATATGTGTATGTGACCAATAACATCTGCTAAATATGTGTATGTGACCAATAACATCAGCTAAATATGTGTATGTGACCAATAACATCAGCTAAATATGTGTATGTGACCAATAACATCTGCTAAATATGTGTATGTGACCAATAACATCAGCTAAATATGTGTATGTGACCAATAACATCTGCTAAATATGTGTATGTGACCAATAACATCAGCTAAATATGTGTATGTGACCAATAACATCAGCTAAATATGTGTATGTGACCAATAACATCAGCTAAATATGTGTATGTGACCAATAACATCTGCTAAATATGTGTATGTGACCAATAACATCAGCTAAATATGTGTATGTGACCAATAACATCAGCTAAATATGTGTATGTGACCAATAACATCTGTTAAATATGTGTATGTGACCAATAACATCTGCTAAATATGTGTATGTGACCAATAACATCTGCTAAATATGTCTATGTGACCAATAACATCTGCTAAATATGTCTATGTGACCAATAACATATGTTAAATATGTGTATGTGACCAATAACATCTGTTAAATATGTGTATGGACCAATAACATCTGTTAAATATGTGTATGTGACCAATAACATCTGTTAAATATGTGTATGTGACCAATAACATCTGTTAAATATGTGTATGTGACCAATAACATCTGTTAAATATATGTATGTGACCAATAACATCTGTTAAATATGTGTATGTGACCAATAACATCTGTTAAATATGTCTATGTGACCAATGACATATGTTAAATATGTCTATGTGACCAATAACATCTGTTAAATATGTCTATGTGACCAATAACATCTGCTAAATATGTGTATGTGACCAATAACATCTGCTAAATATGTCTATGTGACCAATAACATCAGCTAAATATGTGTATGTGACCAATAACATCTGCTAAATATGTGTATGTGACCAATAAAATCTGCTAAATATGTGTATGTGACCAATAACATCTGCTAAATATATGTATGTGACCAATAACATCTGTTAAATATGTCTATGTGACCAATAACATCTGTTAAATATGTGTATGTGACCAATAACATCTGTTAAATATATGTATGTGACCAATAACATCTGTTAAATATGTCTATGTGACCAATAACATCTGTTAAATATGTCTATGTGACCAATAACATCTGTTAAATATGTCTATGTGACCAATAACATCTCTTAAATATGTCTATGTGACCAATAACATCTGCTAAATATGTCTATGTGACCAATAACATCTGTTAAATATGTCTATGTGACCAATAACATCTGCTAAATATGTCTATGTGACCAATAACATCTGTTAAATATGTGTATGTGACCAATAACATCTGCTAAATATGTCTATGTGACCAATAACATCTGCTAAATATGTCTATGTGACCAATAACATCTGCTAAATATGTCTATGTGACCAATAACATCTGCTAAATATATGTATGTGACCAATAACATCTGTTAAATATGTGTATGTGACCAATAACATCTGTTAAATATGTCTATGTGACCAATAACATCTGTTAAATATGTGTATGTGACCAATAACATCTGTTAAATATGTGTATGTGACCAATAACATCTGCTAAATATGTCTATGTGACCAATAACATCTGTTAAATATGGACCAATAACATCTGCTAAATATGTCTATGTGACCAATAACATCTGCTAAATATGTCTATGTGACCAATAACATCTGTTAAATATGTCTATGTGACCAAAAACATCTGCTAAATATGTGTATGTGACCAATAACATCTGCTAAATATGTCTATGTGACCAATAACATCTGTTAAATATGTCTATGTGACCAATAACATATGTTAAATATGTGTATGTGACCAATAACATCTGTTAAATATGTCTATGTGACCAATAACATCTGCTAAATATGTCTATGTGACCAAAAACATCTGCTAAATATGTGTATGTGACCAATAACATCTGCTAAATATGTCTATGTGACCAATAACATCTGTTAAATATGTCTATGTGACCAATAACATATGTTAAATATGTGTATGTGACCAATAACATCTGTTAAATATGTCTATGTGACCAATAACATTGTATTATATTTTATTTTATCTGCTTTGGCTTTGGATCTTCTTTGAGTTCTAGTGTCTCTCTGTCTCTCTCTCCCCTCCTGCCTTCCCTCTGTTTTTCTGCGTGTCTCTCTGTCTCTCTCTCCCCTCCTGCCTTCCCTCTGTTTTTCTGCGTATCTCTCTGTCTCTCTCCCCTCTCTCCTTCCCTCTGTTTTTCTGCATCTCTCTCTGTCTCTCTCTCCCCTCTCTCCTTCCCTCTGTTTTTCTGCGTCTCTCTCTGACTCTCTCTCCCCTCTCTCCTTCCCTCTGTTTTTCTGGGTCTTCCTCTGTCTCTCTCTCCCCTCTTTCCTTCCCTCTGTTTTTCTGGGTCTTCCTCTGTCTCTCTCTCCCCTCTCTCCTTCCCTCAATTTCTCTGCGTCTTTCTCTGTCTCTCTCTCTCACACACCCTTTCTCTTTCTCACACACTAGATTCTCTCTCACCACAGCTGACTGTTAGCCCCCAGCCCTTCACCTTTTCAGCACAGCATTTGACAGAACATTTTCACTTTAAGGACTCTCCACAGTCTTCGGAAACAAAGCCGACAGAGGTCAGTTTGTGTCACATTAGAATTATTCATCCGCACAAATGTACGTAGAACTACGTAGAGAGCAACGCAAATGGACCTCCGTCGGCTCTGTTTGTGTAGATTGTGTAGAACCCTTTAGTGTCTCCCCCCACACACACCACTCATCAGCCAAGCACTGTACAACTCTCCAATCCAGCCACCCCCCCCCCCCCCCCTCCCCCCACACACACACACACACACACACCACTCATCAGCCAAGCACTGTACAACTCCCCAATCCAGCCATCCCCCCCCACCCCCAACCCCAACCCCACCCCCACCCCATCCTCCCCGTACACCCAACAAACACACAGGGGGTTGACGAGACCCACATTCTCGCCTGATGTTGTCGTCACGGTCCAGCAGAGTCCATGTCTTGGACACATTCCCAGTGTACAAGCTGAATGTGAGCACACACACACATATACACACACACACACATTCACAAATACACACAAATGGTTGTGTGCTGCCGACACACACAGGGAATTGTTATGTAAACACCACAGACACACGTTCAGAGGGAGTGAGAGGTGGATCATAAACCGCATAGCCCACACACACTTCCCCACATTATACACACACCCACACACACTTCCCCACATTATACACACACCCACACACACTTCCCCACATTACACCCGCACTCTTCCCCACATTATACACACACCCACACACACTTCCCCACATTATAGACACACCCACACACACTTCCCCACATTATACACACACCCACACACACTTCCCCACATTATACACACCCACACACTTCCCCACATTACACCCACACACTTCCCCACATTATACACACAACCACACACACTTCCCCACATTATACACACCTACAAACTTCCCCACATTACACACACATCCACACACACTTCCCCACATTATACACACACCCACACACACTTCCCCACATTATACACACACCCACACACACTTCCCCACATTATACACACCCACACACTTCCCCACATTACACCCGCACACACTTCCCCACATTATACACACACCCACACACACTTCCCCACATTATACACACCCACACACTTCCCCATATTATACACACACCCACACACACTTCCCCACACTACACCCACATCCACACACACTTCCCCACATTATACACACCCACACACTTCCCCACATTACACCCACACCCACACACACTTCCCCACATCATACACACACCCACACACACTTCCCCACATTATACACACACCCACACACACTTCCCCACATTTCACCCACACACACTTCCCCACATTATACACACACCCACACACACTTCCCCACATTACACCCACACACACTTCCCCACATTAAACACACACCCACACACACTTCCCCACATTATACACACACACACACACACACACACTTCCCCACATTACACACACACACACTTCCCCACATTACACCCACACACACTTCCCCACATTATACAACCACCCACACACACTTCCTCACATTATACACACACCCACGCACACTTCCCCACATTACACCTGCACACTTCCCCACATTATACACACACCCACACACACTTCCCCACATTACACACACACACTTCCCCACATTACACCCACACCCACACACACTTCCCCACATTATACAACCACCCACACACACTTCCCCACATTATAGACACACCCACACACACTTCCCCACATTATACACACACACACTTCCCCACATTATACACACACACACTTCCCCACATTATACACACACCCACACACACTTCCCCACATTATACACACACCTCCACACACTTCCCCACATTATACACACACCCACACACACTTCCCCACATTATACACACACCCACACACACTTCCCCACATACTACACACACCCACACACACTTCCCCACATTACACCCACACACACTTCCCCACATTATACACACACCCACACACACTTCCCCACATTACACCCACACACACTTCCCCACATTATACACACACCCACACACACGTCCCCACATTACACCCACACACGTCCCCACATTACACCCACACACACTTCCCCACATTATACACACACCCACACACACTTCCCCACATTCCACCCACACACACTTCCCCACATTACACCCACACACACTTCCCCACATTATACAACCACCCACACACACTTCCCCACATTACACCTGCACACTTCCCCACATTATACACACACCCACACACACTTCCCCACATTATACACACACCCACACACACTTCCCCACATTACACCCACACACACCTCCCCACATTATACACACACACACTTCCCCACATTATACACACACCCACACACACTTCCCCACATTACACACACACACACTTCCCCACATTACACCCACACCCACACACACTTCCCCACATTATACAACCACCCACACACACTTCCCCACATTATACACACACCCACGCAAACTTCCCCACATTACACCTGCACACTTCCCCACATTATACACACACCCACACACACTTCCCCACATTATACACACACCCACACACACTTCCCCACATTATACACACACCCACACACACTTCCCCACATAATACACACACCCACACACACTTCCCCCATCACACCCACACACACTTCCCCACATTATACACACACCCACACACACTTCCCCACATTACACCCACACACTTCCCCACATTACACCCACACACACTTCCCCACATTACACCCACACACACTTCCCCACATTATACACACACCCACACACACTTCCCCACATTACACCCACACACACTTCCCCACATTACACCCACACACACTTCCCCACATTATACACACACCCACACACACTTCCCCACATTATACACACCCACACACTTCCCCACATTATACACACATCCACACACACTTCCCCACATTATACACACACCCACACACACTTCCCCACATTATACACACACCCACGCACACTTCCCAACATTACACCTGCACACTTCCCCACATTATACACACACCCACACACACTTCCCCACATTATACACACACCCACGCACACTTCCCAACATTACACCTGCACACTTCCCCACATTATAGACACACCCACACACACTTCCCCACATTATACACACACTCACTTCCCCACATTATACACACACACACTTCCCAACATTATACACACACCCACACACACTTCCCCCATTATACACACACTCACACACACTTCCCCACATTATACACACACCCACACACACTTCCTCACATTATACACACACCCACACACACTTCCCCACATAATACACACACCCACACACACTTCCCCTCATTACACCCACACACACTTCCCCACATTATACACACACCCACACACACTTCCCCACATTATACACACACCGACACACACTTCCCCACATTATACACCCACCCACACACACTTCCCCACATTACACACACCCACACACTTCCCCACATTATACACACACACACTTCCCCACATTATACACACACCCACACACACTTCCCCACATTATACACACACCCACACACATCACTGGAATACACAGACAGACATGGCAACACAACTCACACGTTACACACACCAGTAGGCTAACAGTGACCTACAGAGGATGACAGTCATCCAGACAATTGTTATACAGAAACGCACAGACATAAAAACACACACACACATTCTGTAATGCTGCCTTTCTCCCACAGAGATATTTTTCATACAGTAGGAATGGCCTGGGGGGACACTAGATATACCCTACACAAAGACATGCATTGATGCACACACACACTGAGGACAAATCACCATGTGAACAGGCCTGCAGAGACACATTATGGGGTTACTTAGTTACAACACATTAAAAACGCCCCAGTCAGACGATGAGATCCAGCTGTCCCTTCAGAAGGTCAGCAGGAGGAGAGGTCTCTCTCTCCCCCTCTCACTCTCTTAGCATGTATGCGTGTGTGTGTGTGTGTGTGTGTGTGTGTGTGTGTGTGTATGTGTGTGTGTGTGTGTGTGTGTGTGTGTGTGTGTGTGTGTGTGTGTGTGTGTGTGTGTGTGTGTGTGTGTGTGTGTGTGTGTGTGTGTGTGTGTGTGACAAAGTGAGTGAGCGAAGGGGGCTGAGAATGGGGCGGGTTGGGCACAGAGAGAGGGAATAAACTCAAAATTAAATAATATTTTGACTATATCTCTATTGGCTTTTGTTCATCTAATGTGATTTTGTAAACTTGTTTTGTCATTTTGTTTAATTTGCCCGTAATGATTATGCTAAATAAACAGCCTGCAGTAACCTAGTAGACCCCACATGACAATAAGTAGATTTTAATTTTTTTATTTCACCTTTATTTAACCAGGTAGGCCAGTTGAGAACAAGTTCTCATTTACAATTGTGACCTGGCCAAGATAAAACAAAGCAGTTTGACACATACAACGACACAGAGTTACACATGGAGTAAAACATACATACAGTCAATAATACAGTATAAACAAGTCTATATACGATGTGAGCAAATGAGGTGAGATAAGGGAGGTAAAGGCTAAAAAAGGCCATGGTGGCAAAGTAAATACAATATAGCAAGTAAAACACTGGAATGGTAGATGTGCAGTGGAAGAAAGTGCAAAGTAGAGATATAAATAATGGGGTGCAAAGGAACAAAATAAATAAATAAATACAGTAGGGGGAGAGGTAGTTGTTTGGGCTAAATTATATGTACAGGTGCAGTAATCTGTGAGCTGCTCTGACACCTGATGCTTAAATCTAGTGAGGGAGATAAGTGTTTCCAGTTTCAGAGATTTTTGTAGTTTGTTCCAGTCATTGGCAGCAGAGAACTGGAAGGAGAGGCATACATACAATGTGTGCAAATGTACAGTGTGTGCAAATGGAGAAGAGTAGGGAGGTAAGGCAATAAATAGGCCCTAGAGACAAAATAATTACAATTTCGCATTAAAACTGGAGTGATAGATGTGCAGATGATGATGTGCAAGTAGAGATCCTGGGGTGCAAAAGAGCAAGTGTATAAATAACAATATGGGGATGAGGTAGTTGGGTGTGCTATTTACAGATTGGCTGTGTACAGGTACAGTGATATATACTGTAAGTTGCTCTGCCAGCTGATGCTTAAAGTTAGAGAGGGAGATATAATGTAAGTCTCCAGCTTCAGTGATTTTTGCAATTCGTTCCAGTCTTTCGCAGCAGATAACTGGAAGGGAAGGCGGTCAAAGGAAGTGTTGCTATGGTGACCAGTGATCTGAGATAAGGCGGGGCTTTACCTAGCAAAGACTTATAGATGACCTGGAGCCTGTGGGTTTGGCGATGAATATGTATTGAGGGCCAGCCAACAAGAGCATACAGGTCGCAGTGGTGGGTAGTATATGGGGCTTTGGTGGCAAAACGGATGGCACTGTGATAGATTACATCCAGTTTGCTGAGTAGAGTGTTGGAGGCTATTTTGTAAATTACATCGCCAAAGTCAAGGATCGGTAGGATAGTCATTTTTACGAGGGTATGTTTGGCATCATGAGTGAAGGATGCTTTGTTGTGAAATAGGAAGCCGATTCTGGATTTAATTTTGTATTGGAGATGCTTAATGTGAGTCTGGAAGGAGAGTTTACAGTCTAACCAGGCACCTAGGTATTTGCAGTTGTCCACATATTCTAGGTCAGAACCGTCCAGAGTAGTGATGCTAGTCGGGCAGGAGGGTGCAGGCAGCGATCGGTTGAAGAGCATGTACTTAGTTTTACTAGTATTTAAAAGCAGTTGGAGGCCACGGAAGGAGTGTTGTATGGCATTGAAGCTTGTTTGGAGGTTTGTTAGCACAGTGTCCAAACAAGGGCCAGAAGTATACAGAACGGTGTCGTCTGCATAGAGGTGGATCAGAGAATCACCAGCAGCAAGAGCGACATCATTGATATATACCGAGAAAATAGTCAGCCCAAGAATTGAATCCTGTCCGGACAACAGGCCCTCTGATTAGACTGATAGGTCTGTCACGTATAGACATCAGACCCTAGTCTAGTCTCACTATTTCCGAGAAGGAACTCCTTGCTTCAGCTGACTCTTTCGTGCCACTGCGAGCCTCACGCCGCAGGGTGGAGAGGGGTTGACACTACAATGAGGCCGGATTTACTGCCGCGGACACCGGCCATTCATCAGCGCTCTGCTCATTGTCACAATCATCAGGAGCACCAGACTCCCGAGTCCTCCAGGAATTCTGTTAAGGAAATCCGACCCTACCCCATTGGCCTCCTCAACCTCATGTCGTGTCTTTGGCTATGCCGGATTAAGTGATAAAATAATTTATCAGTAATTAATATCACCTGATTGAGCTAATCATGTAAATGTAATTAACTAGAGAGTCTGGCACAACAAAATAATATTTATAGAGCTGTTATCTTCCGAATAATCTCTTAAAGACCTAGTAATATTTTACATCAATAGCAGTCAACATTAACCGTCACCTTAATTCAGTCTCATCTGAAAGTTGTAAATTCTTAGTTATTTGCATGAACCCTGGCTAACAAGTTGAATCAGCAATACAAAATTGTGTTTAATTATTTATTTACTAAATACCTAACTAATCACACAGAATTACACATACACATAATTAATCATAACTTGATTACAAATTACGTCATAAAGGAAAACGTCCCTAGTGGGCGGATCAGATATGACAGCTGGTTACACAAAAGAAAAGGGCTGGGTTTGAGTGAAAGAGCGGGAAGACTGAGGAACAAAGGCGAAGCTGTGCTATCATAAATACAGAATCTTATGCATTCTAAATTACCACCCATTTGGAAAAGGAAAATGCAATAAATATTTAGTCTGAGCTGCGCTTCGGTAAGTTGGTGGTAGATTGATGGCCGTGTTGCCCAACCGAGTTCTTTGTCCCTTGAAGAATGTCTCTGGTGGTCAATTGGACACATTGTCGTAATGTCGTTGTGTGGTAGACGGGATACTCTGTCTGTTCCTTCCTAACCCTTGTTTGCAGCGGCTGTTGCTAACTCAACGGCTAGGAGGTATCACTTCTGTAGTGAATAAGAGTTCAAAGTTCATACCATTCGCAACCAAAGCTCACGCTGATGTTGGCTTCGTTCTGTATTTATTATCTTTACCATTCTGACATAGGACCGTGGTCCTCACATCATCGGAACAGGAAGTTATATTGTCGTCAAGGGCTTATATAGGAAGGTAGAGGAGGGCGTGTTTGAAAAGTTTTATAGCCCAAAAAATAATTTGTCCTAAACTGACTTGCCTATTTAAATAAAGGTTCAATAAAATATATATATAAAACAAAAAAGAAATGGGAGCCAGTGGCCACTTTACTCAGACGAAACTGGGCTTTGACGCTATAGAAAAATGTTTAAACAATGCGTAACACGATGTGTGATATGCCTAGGTTCATGGGTCAATAATAATCTGAATAATCTGAAACATAATCTGTCATATATTCTATAGTGTCAGTGTCTCATACAGGAATGTTTTGCATTGGAGAGAGGAAGAGAGAACAGGCTTCATTCACTACAATGATTTGGAAAATAAAACCTTTCTTCCTCCTCTCCAGGCCACAGGGGGGAGGATAGACTGCTTTTACCATACTTCTACCAGCTATCAGAGAGCACCCACAAGCTGTACTGTAGGTCTCCACCATACTTCTACTAGCTATCAGAGAGCACGCACAAGCTGGTCTGTAGGTCTCCACCATACTTCTACTAGCTATCAGAGAGCACGCACAAGCTGTACTGTAGGTTTCCACCATACTTCTACCAGCTATCAGAGAGCACACACAAGCTGTACTGTAGGTCTCCACCATACTTCTACTAGCTATCAGAGAGCACACACAAGCTGTACTGTAGGTCTCCACCATACTTCTACTAGCTATCAGAGAGCACGCACAAGCTGTTTTGTAGGTCTCCACCATACTTCTACCAGCTATCAGAGAGCAAGCACAAGCTGTACTGTAGGTCTCCACCATACTTCTATCAGAGAGCACACACAAGCTGTACTGTAGGTCTCCACCATATTTCTTTCAGAGAGCACACACAAGCTGTACTGTAGGTCTCCACCATACTTCCTTCAGAGAGCACACACAAGCTGTAATGTAGGTCTCCACCATACTTCTATCAGAGATCACACACAAGCTGTACTGTAGGTCTCCACCATACTTCTACCAGCTATCAGAGAGCACGCACAAGCTGTACTGTAGGTCTCCACCATACTTCTACCAGCTATCAGAGAGCACGCACAAGCTGTACTGTAGGTCTCCACCATACTTCTACTAGCTATCAGAGAGCACACACAAGCTGTACTGTAGGTCTCCACCATACTTCTACCAGCTATCAGAGAGCACATACAAGCTGTACTGTAGGTCTCCACCATACTTCTACCAGCTATCAGAGAGCACACACATGCTGTGAGAGTATTAAGAATTATGCAATGAAACACTGTATTTTGGTGGAGAGAGGGTGAGTGCAGTGTGGGAAAAAGAACATGATAGGGAGAGGGAGGGGCATATGGGAAAGAGAACATGATAGAGAGAGGAAGAGGGTGAGGGTAGAAAGGGGGATGGATGGGAGAGGGTGAGGGTAGAGAGAGAAGACTATTGACAGCCCCTCAGAGACCCTTATTACGCTGTAGCAATGTAATGTGAGCTAGCTAACTGCACCAGAGGGGAACCATCATCTGTGGACCCCCAGTCTTCCTAAGCAGCCATTCCAACACACACTTGTCATTCCAAGTAGTTTGCATCCCTATTGATAGCCTACTTCAAGGACAGAGTGATTGGGCAATGAGCCATGAGACGCTGTCAGGTGACTGATACACACATCTGTCTGCAGGGTATACTGCCTTTCACTGACTGAAAGGTTAGAAGAAGAACCCCTTATTGTGGCATATGTTTGTGTCCTGGTAAATTCAGAAGTTCCGTAGTAATAGAGTGTGTACCCTCTTACTGTTTACATGGGTCTTGTGTTTTAACAGTTTACGTTATGTTATTAATCGGGAACAATAAATGCATCAGATGGCGCATTATTTTCCTCAACAACCCCAGCTTCTCCTACCAGCCACCATTCAGACCCTCCCCTCACACGCACACACACACACACACACACACACACACACACACACACACACACGCACTAGTGATGGGTCGTTCACGAACGAGTCGGCTCTTGTAGGTGAACGTTGGGACCCGGCTCGCATATCAGAAAAGCCAAATATATTTATAAAAATATTTTTACAATTAAAATATTTAAATGAATAGAATTAACTAACTCAAAGTATTTAAAAATAAATAAAATAGTCTAGGCCTAAATGCTCAAGCACACACACATTAATTCTGAAAGATCTGCAGATCCTCTGAGCTGGTGGAAGAACAAGGCCTCTGTCTACCCACGTCTTACTAAAGTCATGACAGGGAGACTCTGCATGGTGGCCACATCCGTTTCCTCTGAGAGGGTCTTCTCGAAAACGGGACAAATAATTACTGAGAGAAGAAACTGCACCAGCCCCTCGAAAGTGATGCAGCTTGCATTTCTGAATGCAAATCTCTCATAAAACAAAAATCTGGTCAGCATTGCTGTGTGCTGCTGGTTTTAACATGGCAATAAAGAAGAGAGAGAAAATAGGGACCAGTTTAATGTTTTAAGTGGGATGCTGCAGTTTGGGAAATTGTTATTTATTTTTCTTTGATATGGTGCAATATTATTTTTTGCTGTTCAGATTGTATTTGTTTTGAATGGTTAGATTTATATGCTGTTTGTTTATATACATTAAAAAGGTATACTTTAAGCGCAAATGTTTTAATAGCATTATTTTTCATAACAAACCAATGCATGTTTAAATGCATTGTGGTTAAGGTAGAGTATGATTTCATTTAATAATTTGATTAGAATTATTTTAACACCAATTATAGTCAAACTATCGCAAACTGTTTGTCTTGAAAAAATATAAAACATATTTTTTTAAAGAGCCGTTTGGGAGCCAAAAGAGCCGGCTCTTTTTGGTGAGCTGAGATGAACGAGCCGGCTCTTTTTGGTAAACTGAGATGAACGAGCCGGCTCTTTTTGGTGAGCTGAGATGAACGAGCCGGCTCAATGAAAAGAGCTGGAATGCCCATCACTAACACACACACACACACACAGCGGTGGAAAAAGTACCCAATTGTCATACTTGAGTAACAGTAAAGAATCCTTAATAGAAAATTACTGAAGTAAAAGGGAAAGTCACCCAGTAAAATACTACTTGAGTACAAGTCTAAAAGTATTTGTTTTAAAATACTTACGTATCAAAAGTCAAATGTAATTGCTAAAATATACTTGTGTTTTTAAAGCAAAAGTAAAAGTATAAATCGTTTCAAATTCCATTCATTAAGCAAACCAGACGGCACCATTTTGTAGCTTTTTTATTTACAGATAGCCAGGGACCACCACAACACATCATTTACAAATTAAGCATTTGTGTTTAGTGAGTCCACCAGATCAGAGGCAATAAGGTTGACCATGGAGTAAAAAGTACATTATTTTCTTTAGGAATGTAGTGAAAGTAAAAGTGAAAAATGTAAAAGTGAATTAAAGTACAGACACCCCAAAAAAACGACTTAGGTAGTAGTTTATTTTTATGTAAGTATTTTCCACCGCTGCAGAAACACACAGCACTCTCCCCCACTCTGATAAGCATCAGCTACAACGTGCGTGTGCCATTGTTCCACCTTCGAGCTAATTACTGGGAGGATCCATCAGTATGGGAGCGGGTGGAGGTCGTTTTTATTGCAGCCAATCTGTTGTCACGCTAAATACCCCTGAACAGGATCACTTTAGGGAAAACCAAGTGCCCCTACTCTCACTCTGCTGATCATGCTGTTCTTCTATTCTATTTTCTTTATCTCTTGTAAATATTAATAAACTACAAGTAGGAGACAATAACCTACCCCCACCACCCCTGTGTTTAGGTTGGTCAGGCATAGAATGCCTATATGCGAGATATCTCAACCAGAATCAGGGGCTTCCCCACCCAGGGGTCATCACACCAACATAAACACACACGGTGATAGTGACTAGACATTCCAGTCCAAATGCAGCCTTTAGTCTGTGGATGTCCAATGGGCTAGAGGTATCCAACGCAGCGGCATTACTGCAGACCAGTGGTTCCCAACCAGGGGTACTTGGCCTATCCGCAGGGGGTACTTGAGAAGACTCATTAGACTATAGGCTTACTGGTCAAATATACATAAGGGGGTAAATCAGGGGTACTCCAGGAAGAGCATAATTCCGTTGGTGGTACAGTAACCCGAAAAATGTTGGGAACCACTGTTGTAGACTACATCCATTAGAATGTCATGAACACTAAAGTTGAAGAGCTGAAGATGTGAGCCTGTGGTGGAGATGCAGCCTGTTTTTAAGACCATTAGTGATTTAAAAATACCAATACAACTATCCCGTTTCAGGAGCGAGACTGCCTTTTATTTCTAAAAATATGGCCAATAAAAATATGACCCAAGGCCAAAATAAATACTAGTTCTGTTCTGGATTTCGTCAGAAGAACTGTTGAGTCCGCTCTCTGATTCTTAACATGAGAAGAGGGCCACAGGCAAAATCCTCATCATAAAACCCCGCCCTTTTGAGTACTGTTCCGCCTTCTGATTGGCTTCTGAGACCTCTCCTGGCCGCTGGTTGGTTTTCCCTCGCGAGACAGACGGGGAATTTGTTCTTTACGGAGTGGGACGGAAGCGCGAGGGCAGAACACGCAGAGACCGACCAGCAACCTGTCACCACAGCGTATAGAGCGCAGACCTAACAGAGTTACTATACCGGGAAACTGGAACGGACAGGGCTCCGGGATGTCTCCGATGTCTCGTCCGTGAGAAACCACATAAGGAACTATCGAAACAGACACTGCAAAGCGAGGCAGGAGTTTTAATTGCATGGAAAATCTGGATCTAACAGTTCCTTTTATTATTGCCGTTGGATACGTTGTTTCCAACTTTGCTTGACGGGTCGGAGTGTGCTACCAACTGTGCTTCCAGGACAGGAGCGGATATAAACAGCCGCTGACCGCGCACTCCGAAGTGGACTAATCTTTCCCCAGCACCCGATGGACTAGCCTACCAGGCAACGCCCGGAACCCAATTAGTTGATCAATTTGGATTCTTAGCGGGATTACTTTGGACCTTTCCCCCCTCGTAACAATGAGTCGGGCTGTGTGCACTCTTGCGGCGGTAGCGCTCTCCCTCGCGCTGCTGTGTGGTCCAGGATCCATTGGTCTGGTGTGTGCATTCGGCGACGAGACAGAGGAGATGACGTGCGACCCGATACGCATCGCCATGTGCCAGGACCTGGGCTACAACGTCACCAAGATGCCCAACCTGGTGGGCAACGTCCTGCAGTCAGACGCCGAGCTCCAGCTCACCACCTTCACACCACTCATACAGTATGGCTGCTCCAGCCAACTGAAGGTACACACGCACACACACACACACAGGCTGGGATGGTTCTCAGGCTGGGATGTGTGATTGAGCAGGCAGTGTATAGTGGAAAGAGAGCACATGACAGAGTCGCAGGGAGGCAGCCAGTCTTGGTTCAGCAGCACGGGGCAATGAGATAATACAGGGCCAGGCCAGCTCCAACAATACTGCCCTCAGTACTACTCTCTGTTAGGCCGCTTGTCTGCCTGAACCACCATGAAGCTGGAAATTAAATCCGTCCCATTTTGTCTTTTTCATAAGGTTTTTATTGTCCTGACTGAAATGACCAATGAGTACACACTCTTGGAAAAAAAGGTTCAATCTAGAACCAAAAAGGGTTATTCGGCTGTCCCCATAGGAGAACCCTTTGAAGAACCTCTTTAGGTTCCAGGTAGAACCCTTTCCACAAAAGGTTCTACATGGAACCCAAAATAGTTCTACCTGGAACCAAAAAAGGGTTCTCCTACGGGGACAGCCGCAGAACCCGTTTGGAAGCCTTTTTCTAAGTGTAGTTATTTGTGTGGTTAGATGGAAATGTCAGGATGAATACATCCAGTGCTGTTGATATTTACTGTGGTTTACCACTCCATAGTCTGTAGACACAGCAACCCACTGGAAGGACATCCCTTATCCTGACCATTGAGATATATTAACAAACATTCAGTCCATTCGTCAAATTCTAATTGATTTAAGAGCTGTTGTGGGAATATTGCGGCATTGTAGTTGTCTGGATGCTATAGGTTATTATGAGTTTGTGTTGTGATTGCCTGTCTCTTGTGGTTCAGTGTGTGAGCGTGGTATGTGAGCTATCTGGAGTGACGGATAGGAAATGGCAACATTTCACATCTGAGCACAGAAACATCCCTCAGATTAGGCTCGTTCTTTCTTACACACTCTCAGACATTCATCCGAGGAAATGGAAACTAGATCTTGCACATTTGCTTTTCTAATAGGAAGAATCTCTCAGGTATCCACACACACACTTGGCCGTGAACAGTGGCAGCACTCAGGTTACCTGCTGCGGAGGGAGGAAAACAGGCCTTCTCCAGTCCAGCTAGTGATCAGAGAACAGTAGCACAGCTCCAACAGAGAGAAGCGTCTCTGGTATGGTCTCTCACCCACAATGCTGCCCAGCGCTTCCAATGCCACAGGGTAGGTGGCCCCTGTGGCCCTGAGACATTCATCTCTCCAGGGAATTATCTGTCCGACCATTCAATCACCTGTTTATTTGTTGTAGTAGCTTTAATAATCATTTTGAAATCCCTAAAGGTTTCAGCACAATGTTTTCTGCCCAGTGGCTGGTTTTCCTGACTAAGCTTAAACAACAGTTCCTTTCATTTCCAGTTGTCTGAAATTAGAATAGGAAGCAGACTAAGGACCATGATGCAACACAGGGAAAGCAGACAGAGCAATGCACACAGAATCATCATAGAAACTATTTTAGAAATGAATTGATATGCAAAGATAACACCCCTCTGTCGCTCTCTCTCCAGTTCTTCCTGTGTGCGGTGTACGTGCCCATGTGTACAGACAAGGTTCCCATCCCCATCGGGCCGTGTGGCAGCATGTGTCTGTCTGTCAAGAGGAAGTGTCTGCCAGTCCTAATAGAGTTCGGCTTCGTCTGGCCAGAGCTGCTCAACTGCAGCCTGTTCCCCCCTCAGAACGACCACAACCACATGTGTATGGAGGGTCCGGGGGATGAGGAGGCCCCCTACCACCCGGTCCGACCCCTGCCCCCCCAGGAGGAGGAGTGCCAGGCCCTGGGGGCCGGGCCAGACCAGTATGCCTGGGTGAGGCGGAGCCACAGCTGTGCACTGCAGTGTGGGTATGACGCGGGGCTGTACCGGCGCGAGGCCAAGGTGTTTACAGACGTGTGGATGGCAGTGTGGGCGGTGTTGTGTTTTCTCTCTACCACCCTGACCGTCCTCACCTTCCTCCTGGACTCAACACGTTTCTCCTACCCCGAGAGACCCATCATCTTCCTCTCCATGTGCTCCAACCTCTACAGCGTGGCCTACCTGGTGAGGACATAGGACTTAGAGCAGGGGTAGGTCGCCTGGTACTGGAGTGTTGCAGGCGCTTCATGTTTTGATTTAACTGACCTGGAAGACCAGGTGTGTTCTAATTTAGGCAACCACTGAACTGATTGATTTTACTTAGAAACTTTTAGAACATATACATAAGGGTGTTCCAGCCAGTGACGCCTCCACATACAATCAAGGGTAACACAATAAAGCTTGAAAGCTTATTTCCATTGTGGTCCTTTTGGAGGGGGAAGGGTGGGGGCTGCAGTAAGGTTAGGCACAATGGTAGTGGCAACAAACAATGACGGACAAAATGGTTTGTTTCATAAAATTAGCTAATTAGTACAGTTCAATTTCCTAATAAACAACTTTGGGCAGGTGCATCTCCCTTGTCTCACATACCCCTAATATACATATATACAACAATCAATCCCTAATATATACAAGACCGGAGGCACACTGTACCTACAGGGTGCATAGTTGGAACAAAAAACAGGGTTGCCTTCCTTCCCCTGACTTAAATGATTAAACTAATGCTTAAAACACTGGGCTGTTTCTCAATAGTTTAAATTAGCCTCCTCTTCTTCATGATCACTAATATGACAGGTGGAAGCAGTTTGTTGTAAACCTGCCCAGTCCTTTCAGCTACCTGTGGTAATGAGGAAAGTAGAACATGACAGGAAGACATGCTAGAGTACGTAGACCCAGCCATGGTCTCCTGGATGACCTGATGACCCCTGGTCTCCTGGATGACCTGATGACCCCTGGTCTCCTGGATGACCTGATAACCCCTGGTCTCCTGGATGACCCCTGGTCTCTTGGATGAACCGGTTAACCCCTGGTCTCCTGGATGACCTGATAACCCCTGGTCTCCTGGATGACCTGATGACCCCTGGTCTCCTGGATGACCTGATAACCCCTGGTCTCCTGGATGACCTGATAACCCCTGGTCTCCTGGATGACCTGATAACCCCTGGTCTCCTGGATGACCTGATAACCCCTGGTCTCCTGGATGACCTGATGACCCCTGGTCTCCTGGATGACCTGATAACCCCTGGTCTCCTGGATGACCTGATGACCCCTGGTCTCCTGGATGACCCCTGGTCTCTTGGATGACCTGATAACCCCTGGTCTCTTGGATGACCTGATAACCCCTGGTCTCCTGGATGACCTGATGACCCCTGGTCTCCTGGATGACCCCTGGTCTCTTGGATGACCTGATGACCCCTGGTCTCCTGGATGACCTGATGACCCCTGGTCTCCTGGATGACCTGATGACCCCTGGTCTCTTGGATGACCTGATAACCCCTGGTCTCTTGGATGACCTGATAACCCCTGGTCTCCTGGATGACCCCTGGTCTCCTGGATAACCTGATGACCCCTGGTCTCCTGGATGACCCCTGGTCTCCTGGATGACCCCTGATGTCTCCTGGATGACCCCTGATGTCTCCTGGATGACCCCTGGTCTCCTGGATGACCTGATGTCTCCTGGATGACCCCTGATGTCTCCTGGATGACCCCTAATGTCTCCTGGATGACCTGATGACCCCTGGTCTCCTGGATGACCTGGTCCATGTCTAACCCCTGTGTCTCTGTCTTTCCCTGTAGGTGCGCCTGACTCTGGGTCGGGAGCGTGTGTCCTGTGACCTGGAGGAGGCAGCAGTGCCTGTTCTGGTACAGGAGGGGTTAAAAAGTACTAGCTGTGCCATTGTCTTCCTCCTGCTCTACTTCTTTGGCATGGCCTCCTCGTTGTGGTGGGCACACACACAAACACACACACAAACTCTGGACAAAAGTATTACACTGTAAGGAATAGATTTGGATGAAACCGTTAGAACAGTGGACTCCCAGCTCTCTAACCCGTCTCTCTGCCTCCTCCCAGGTGGGTGATTCTGACTCTGACCTGGTTCCTGGCTGCAGGGTTAAAGTGGGGTCACGAGGCCATTGAGATGCACAGCTCCTACTTCCACATAGCAGCCTGGGCAATCCCCGCCATCAAGACCATCGTCATCCTCATCATGCGACTAGTAGATGCTGATGACCTCACGGGGCTGTGCTACGTAGGTAACCTACAGCAGGAGGCCGTGACGGGTTTCGTGGTCGCCCCGCTCGCTGCATACCTCCTCATCGGGACTCTGTTCATCTGCGCCGGCTTGGTGGCCCTGTTTAAGATCCGCTCCAACCTGCAGAAGGACGGGGCCAAGACGGACAAGCTGGAGCGTCTGATGGTGAAGATCGGGGTGTTCTCTGTGCTGTACATGGTACCTGCGTCCACCGTGATAGGCTGCTACCTCTACCAGCTGTCCCACTGGGGGGACTTCAGGGCCAGTGCCAGGGACTCATACGTGGCAGCAGAGATGCTGAGGATCTTTATGTCTCTGCTGGTGGGCATCACGTCGGGCATGTGGATCTGGTCGGCCAAGACCCTTCACACCTGGCAACGCTGCTCTGCCCGGCTGTGGAGAGACGGTCGGGCAGGGAGGGGCAAGCGGGCACCGGGGGACAGCTGGATAAAACCTGGCAAGGGCAATGAGACGGTGGTGTGAGGGGAGAGAAAGGGAGAGAGGGGAAGATAGGAACCGGGTGGCTTTTTAAAGCAAACCTGCCCCCAAACCCACTGCTAGTGCTACTACCTGATGTAGGAGAGCGAAAGAGAGAAGGACAGACAGATAAATAGCCCCACTAAGCAGACAGTGGTCTCCTTTGCCCACGTTGTCTGTGGTTCTCTCCCTACTAGCAGACTAACCCAGAGAAGAGACTGACCCTGTAGCCTACAGCAGGCTCTGGGCTGATCTATAGAACCTTCTGACTTCAGAGAGTTGTTTTAAAGGTTGAATTTACACTGGAGTCATGGTCCAGATGATGTATAGATCTAAACTACAGCCACACTGAAATGCACTATGACTAGCTGATGTGGATGTAGCTTGGTTAACATGCCTTATGTGGAACGGGAGGCTGGACTGCCCAGCCAGCCACACTCTGGAGGCTATGAAGCTATGCCACTGCAACGGCATCTGGGATTTGTAGGGAATTGACTCTATGGTGCTGCAGCTAAGGCACCTGGGAAACGTAGGCCTATGTCCTTTACCTCAGTGCTCAGCAAGCAGCACAGCTGACCTCCACCGACCTACACGCAGTCTTAATGAGGAAACAGACACTCAACTATGAACTCTGAACTATAACCCTTGACCTTCTTCAGTCACTCATGGAACCCTTAGGAATGGCGGTCAGTAATGAACTGGTGTAAGGTTCTTTCTGTATTTCTTTTTACCGGTTTTGGAAGTGAATTAAGAGTTATTATGAATGATGTTAGACAATCAACCCCCAAAACACATTATGCAAATGCTATAATACACCAACAGTGAAACACAGAGAGAGAGAGAGAGAGAGAGACACTCATACAGCCTATAGAGTTGCCCCTTATGCAATCCACTCCCATCAAATCTGCTGCATCAGCTGAGTTATTATTGCATTAAGCTGCAACCATTACAACACACACAGCAGAGAGACAGTCAAATACAACACACACACACACACACACACACACACACACACAGCAGAGAGACAGTCAAATGCAACACACACAACAGAGACAGAGGGACTCTGTAGTCTCTCGACATCTCTACTGTGTTGCCAGTACAGGTCCTCTGGTAATAGGTCTCAAATGCAGCCCTATCATTCCCCATATAGTGACTACACTATGAGGAATAGGTGTGTTTTGGGAAGTGTCCTTTTGAAGTGTGATTTTAATAACCTGATAGTACCTAAGACCTTTGGGTACTGCCAACCCCACAACTCCATCAAGTACTTTTTTGTAAAGAGAAACAGGTGTTTTGATGTTTTTTAAATGTATTATAAGAAATGCTAATTTATCTCTGTAAAAATACATCAAAAACCACAAAAAAAGTTTATAAAAATAAACTACTTTTGTATCAGAAGAAAAATAAAAGCGTTTTGGTTTTAAAAGGTGTTCTACTTGTAATTATTGTGTGTAAATGTTGGCCCATTTATAATCCCATTATAACCATTGTAATATATTACACTACATCAAGTCAAACTCTAAACTGGATTTAAAATAAACTCACAATTCAGATTTGCTGGATAATGCCTTAAATAGCTCTTTCGTCCCACCCCACACACATGCGGAGACCTCACCTAGGTTAACTGATGCCTCCAGAGACGAAACCTCTCGTCACCCAACGCATAGGTTTACCTCCACTCTACTAACATTCTACCATAACCTTGTCTGTACATTATGCCCTGAATCGATTGTACCACGCCCATAAATCTGCTCCTTTTACTCTCTGTCCCCAACGCACTAGGTTGTTTTTTTTCCAAGGTCTTCGAATACCATGTTAGCAAACAGGTCACCGACCATTTCGAATCCCACCGTACCTTCTCCGCTATGCAATCTGGTTTCCGAGCTGGTCGTGGGTGCACCTCAGCCACGCTCAAGGTCCTAAACGTTATCATAACCACCTAAAAATAAAATACAGTACTGTGCAGTCTCTATGGGGCCACAGGATTAAATTCTCAGGCCAACTCTTTTCTCTGTATATATCTATGATGTCACTCTTGCTGCTGGTGATTCTCCGATCCACCTCTACGCAGACGACACCATTCTGTATACATCTGGCCCTTCTTTGGACACTGTGCTAACAGACCTCCAGACGAGCTTCAATGCCATACAACTCGCCTTCCATGGCCTCCAACTGCATTTAAATGCTAGTAAAACTAAGTGCATGTTCTTCAACCGATTGCTGCCCGCACCCTCCCGCCAGACTAGCATCACTACTCTGGGCGGTTCTGACCTAGAATATGTGGACAACTACAAATACCTAGGTGCCTGGTTAGACTGTAAACTCTCCTTCCAGACTCACATTAAGCATCTCCAATCAAAAGTGAAATCTAGAATAAGCTCCGTATTTCGCATCCTTCACTCATGCTGCCAAACATACCCTTGTAAAACTGATTATCCTACCGATCCTTGACTTCGGCGATGTCATTTACAAAATATCCTCCAACTCTACTCAGCAAATTGGATGCAGTCTATCACAGTGCCATCTGTTTTGTCACCAAAGCCCCATATTCTACCCACCACTGTGACCTGTATGCTCTCGTCGGCTTGCCCTCGCTTCATATTCGTCGCCAAACCCACATGCTCCAGGTCATCTATAAGTCTTTGCTAGGTAAAGACCCGCCTTATCTCAGCTTACTGGTCACCATAGCAACACCCACCCGTAGCTCCAGCAGGTATATTTCACTGGTCACCCCCAAAGCCAACTACTCATTTGGCCGCCTTTCCTTCCAGTTCTCTGCTGCCAATGACTGGAACGAATTGCAAAAATCACTGAAGCTGGAGACTCATATCTCCCTCACTAACTTTAAGCATCAGCTGTCAGAGCAGCTCAGTATCTCTACTTGCACATTCATCTTCTGCACATCTATCACTCCAGTGTTAATGCTAAATTGTAAATATTTCACCACTGTGGCCTATTTATTGCCTTACCTCCCTAATCTTAATTTACACACACTGTATATACACTTTTATATTGTGTTATGACTGTATGTTTGTTCATTACATGTATAACTCAGTGTTGTCTGTGTCGCACTGCTTTGCTTTATCTTGGCCAGGTCGCACTTGTAAATGAGAACTTGTTCTCAACTGGCCTACCTGGTTAAATAAAGGTGAAATAATATATATATATTTTTATAATTGACCATTACCTAATGCCAATCCATTGCTAATACACTGTTCAATGCTGCCCTCTAGAGCTTCAGAGCTGTAACTACAACCTAAAAATCAAATCGGTCCTCCTTGAGACAAACTCCAAACACAATCAGGGTTGCCCCTATTTCTGAGTGAGTGAGGGAGTGGTGAGGAGGGCGAGGTGTGTATTGAGACTGAGCGCTGCAGCGTAGTCTCGTCGTGAGTGAGAAGAGACAGAGCAGCACACGCGCAGGTCGTGACAACTTTTTACCAGTTGTAGGTTGGCTATTTAAATTGTCATTATGGAGACACCTATTTCCAACCTTTTTTTCATAAAACATATTAACGTGCAAGAACTGATGCGCATCAAAAATAACGGTGACAAAGCACAGGAAAACGACCTTAGGCATGAGATACATTCTCTCAGAGGTGGTTTAAACGGCATTCTAATGTCGACGTTGCTAATATAAAACCCTATCATTCGAAGGGTTTTACGCATGCTCGCGACTCGCATGCTGCAAGAGTGGACTTTTGAAATGGGACATATGGAATTCACTTGCATGCTTCTGTTATGGTTAAAAGTCCACAATGAAACTGACATTAAATGTGGAGAATGATACATTTGCATATGTTGGTCATCAAGTAGCCTATTTATTTACATTTTATATTAAATTCAAATAAATGTTATTTAACCTTTGTTTAACTAGGCAAGTCAGTTAAGAAGAAAATATTTACAATGACGGACTACCCCAGCCAAGCCCTAACCCGGACGACGCTGGGCCAAGCCCTAACCCGGACGACGCTGGGCCAAGCCCTAACCCGGACGACGCTGGGCCAAGCCCTAACCCGGACGACGCTGGGCCAAGCCCTAACCCGGACGACGCTGGGCCAAGCCCTAACCCGGACGACACTGGGCCAAGCCCTAACCCGGACGACGCTGGGCCAAGCCCTAACCCGGACGACACTGGGCCAAGCCCTAACCCGGACGACGCTGGGCCAAGCCCTAACCCGGACGACGCTGGGCCAAGCCCTAACTCGGACGACGCTGGGCCAAGCCCTAACCCGGACGACGCTGGGCCAAGCCCTAACCCGGAGAACGCTGGGCCAAGCCCTAACCCGGACGACGCTGGGCCAAGCCCTAACCCGGACGACGCTGGGCCAATTGTGCTTCGCCATATGGGACTCCCTAACACGCCCGGTTGTGATAGAGTCTGGAATCGAACCAGGGTCTGTAGTGACGCCTCTAGCACTGAGATGCAGTGCCTTTGACTACTGCGCCACTCGGGAGCCTAATGTAGGCTACTGTAGCCTACCATTTATACAATAAATATGTTAAAATGACGATATCACTGAGTCATTGCAAATCAATTTGTGCCACTTGTGTACCCTACCTGGAGCAGTGTTATTATGCAATGGTTAACGGCCATGTTTAGCTAATGAAATGTGCTCATGGTCACCAATTATATCGCAATTGCCGATCAGCTATTGTTAGAATGAATTAGATTGAAGGTAAATTAGTCCGATTAGGATACAGGTTATAATAAAATAAAAACACAGGCTGTTGTTGACAAACATAGGCCTATTCAGTTCATATCCATATTTTAATATTTGAGTCAGTGAATTAAATTATGACCCTATCCTCAGTAGCCTATTCCAGTATGCTACTGGGCAACCGAAGCACTTCCTTCCTTGAAATCGCCTCGCTGTTCATGTTGATCGTTCATCTTACATCTTGCCTAGGCTACTATAGGCTATCTGAAATTAGATGTAGGCCTATCAGGGGCTATAGGTTACCTGCATCTAGCTAAGCAAACTATGGCAAAATTGAATTACAATCATAAACCCAGAGTCTAGTCAGTAGGCCGATCCAAAGCCTAATGAAATAAACACATCAATCTCACAAATAGGCCATTTATAGCGGTTGTAGTCTTAACATCTGGCACATAGTCATGGCACAATTGCCAGAAAATAGACAACGTTTAATAAGGGTGATTTATGTTTTCTCTTGCGACATATTCAAAGTCCTTTATTAGTCACATTAACGTTAGCTCGCAATAACTATTATTTTGATGGAAAACCCCATTTTGATCTTAGGTGTCTTAATTCGCTTAATAACGTTAAGGAAAATGTTTTGGGGGGCTAAATGTGGCAACTCCTGTCTTGCTGCGAAAAAACAAACAAGTTTTCCAGCCTTGTGCACGGGTTTTGAAAGTCATTGGGCGAGAAATGTTACTTTGACCTGGCAACCCTGAACACAATGGGACTGAAAGAAACAACGAAAGGAACACAATTTGGCAACAATCACATTCACTGAATCAAGCATGTAACATTTCCACCTGCAACTAGGGCCATGTTCATTTTAGTCTATTCAAACAGACCCTATTTAAAGGAAACAACGTTATTTGAACATTAGCCTACTAATGTGTTTTTAATGGAACGGTTTATTTCATGTTCTGAGTCCATGACTTGAAATAGAACCATGAGGAAACATGCAGTAAACGTTACGCTGGAATACTGAAATTCCCACAGAAGAACGCTGTTTAACATTCACTGAATGTTCTGAGAACATGACTTGAAATAGAACCATGAGGAAACATGCAGTAAACGTTACGCTGGAATACTGAAATTCCCACAGAAGAACGCTGTTTAACATTCACTGAATGTTCTGAGAACATGACTTGAAATAGAACCATGAGGAAACATGCAGTAAACGTTACGCTGGAATACTGAAATTCCCACAGAAGAACGCTGTTTAACATTCACTGAATGTTCTGAGAACATGACTTGAAATAGAACCATGAGGAAACATGCAGTAAACGTTACGCTGGAATACTGAAATTCCCACAGAAGAACGCTGTTTAACATTCACTGAATGTTCTGAGAACATGACTTGAAATAGAACCATGAGGAAACATGCAGTAAACGTTACGCTGGAATACTGAAATTCCCACAGAAGAACGCTGTTTAACATTCACTGAATGTTCTGAGAACATGACTTGAAATAGAACCATGAGGAAACATGCAGTAAACGTTACGCTGGAATACTGAAATTCCCACAGAAGAACGCTGTTTAACATTCACTGAATGTTCTGAGAACATGACTTGAAATAGAACCATGAGGAAACATGCAGTAAACGTTACGCTGGAATACTGAAATTCCCACAGAAGAACGCTGTTTAACATTCACTGAATGTTCTGAGAACATGACTTGAAATAGAACCATGAGGAAACATGCAGTAAACGTTACGCTGGAATACTGAAATTCCCACAGAAGAACGCTGTTTAACATTCACTGAATGTTCTGAGAACATGACTTGAAATAGAACCATGAGGAAACATGCAGTAAACGTTACGCTGGAATACTGAAATTCCCACAGAAGAACGCTGTTTAACATTCACTGAATGTTCTGAGAACATGACTTGAAATAGAACCATGAGGAAACATGCAGTAAACGTTACGCTGGAATACTGAAATTCCCACAGAAGAACGCTGTTTAACATTCACTGAATGTTCTGAGAACATGACTTGAAATAGAACCATGAGGAAACATGCAGTAAACGTTACGCTGGAATACTGAAATTCCCACAGAAGAACGCTGTTTAACATTCACTGAATGTTCTGAGAACATGACTTGAAATAGAACCATGAGGAAACATGCAGTAAACGTTACGCTGGAATACTGAAATTCCCACAGAAGAACGCTGTTTAACATTCACTGAATGTTCTGAGAACATGACTTGAAATAGAACCATGAGGAAACATGCAGTAAACGTTACGCTGGAATACTGAAATTCCCACAGAAGAACGCTGTTTAACATTCACTGAATGTTCTGAGAACATGACTTGAAATAGAACCATGAGGAAACATGCAGTAAACGTTACGCTGGAATACTGAAATTCCCACAGAAGAACGCTGTTTAACATTCACTGAATGTTCTGAGAACATGACTTGAAATAGAACCATGAGGAAACATGCAGTAAACGTTACGCTGGAATACTGAAATTCCCACAGAAGAACGCTGTTTAACATTCACTGAATGTTCTGAGAACATGACTTGAAATAGAACCATGAGGAAACATGCAGTAAACGTTACGCTGGAATACTGAAATTCCCACAGAAGAACGCTGTTTAACATTCACTGAATGTTCTGAGAACATGACTTGAAATAGAACCATGAGGAAACATGCAGTAAACGTTACGCTGGAATACTGAAATTCCCACAGAAGAACGCTGTTTAACATTCACTGAATGTTCTGAGAACATGACTTGAAATAGAACCATGAGGAAACATGCAGTAAACGTTACGCTGGAATACTGAAATTCCCACAGAAGAACGCTGTTTAACATTCACTGAATGTTCTGAGAACATGACTTGAAATAGAACCATGAGGAAACAAGCAGTAAACGTTACGCTGGAATACTGAAATTCCCACAGAAGAACGCTGTTTAACATTCACTGAATGTTCTGAGAACATGACTTGAAATAGAACCATGAGGAAACATGCAGTAAACGTTACGCTGGAATACTGAAATTCCCACAGAAGAACGCTGTTTAACATTCACTGAATGTTCTGAGAACATGACTTGAAATAGAACCATGAGGAAACATGCAGTAAACGTTACGCTGGAATACTGAAATTCCCACAGAAGAACGCTGTTTAACATTCACTGAATGTTCTGAGAACATGACTTGAAATAGAACCATGAGGAAACATGCAGTAAACGTTACGCTGGAATACTGAAATTCCCACAGAAGA